>NW_007240671.1:0-7028 GCF_000164805.1 Carlito syrichta
AGAGGTGGCTAGCAAGCTTGCTAGCTTCAGTCAGCTAGGTAAGTCAACTGGCTAGCCAGCTGGCTAGATACGTAGTCAGATAGTTGTCAGCTGGCTAGCCAGGTGACTAGCTGGATATGTCAACTAGTTAACTCAGCGAGCAACCAGCTGGCTAGCTAGTTAAGTCAGCTCTTTAAGACTGTTGGCTACCCAACTTGTTAGCTAGTTAAAAAGCTAGTTAAGTCAGATGGCTAGCCATCTGGCCAGATTGTTATTTCAGCTAGTTAAGTCAGCTGGCTAGCTAGAAAGCTAGCTATATTAGTCAGCTAGTTACGGCAGCTAGGTAGCTAGTTAAGTCAGCTGGCTAGTTAGATAGCTAGCTAGATAGCGAGCTAGTTGAGCCAGCTAGATAAGCCATCTGGCTAGCTAGGTACCTAGCTGCTTAAGTCAGCTAGTTAAGTCAGCTTGCTAGCTAGATAAGTCAGCGAGTTAAGTCAGCTGGATAGCCAGAGCCTAGCTGGGTCACTACCTAGTTAAGTCAGCTGGCTAGCCAGTTCAATAGCTAGTTAAGTAACCTAATTAAGTCAACTCACTAGCCAGCTGGCTACATAGATACCTAGGTAGATAAGTCAGCTGGCAAGACAGCGGGATACATAGGTAGCTAGCTATTTAATTCAGCTGACTATCCAGCTGGCTAGCTAGGTACCTAGACAGTTAAGTCAGCCTACTAGCCAGCAGGCTTGCTAGTTAAGTCACCTAGTTAAGTCAGCTGACTAGATATCTGGCTAGCCATGTTACTAGATAGTCAAGTCAGCTGTCTACCCAGCTGGCTAGCTAGTAAAGCACCTAGTTAAGTCAGCTGGCTAACCAGCTGGCTTGCTAGGTAGCTTGAGAATTAAGTCAGCTGGCTAGACAGAAGGCTAGTTAGTTAAGTCACCTAGTTTATTCAGCTGACTAGCCAGCTGGCTAGATATATAGAAAGCTAGTTAATTCAGCTGAGTAGAAAGCAGGCCAGCTATTTAAGTAAGCTAGTTATGTCAGCTGGCTAGCCAGCTGGCTAGCCAGGTAGTGAGCTACTTAAGTCTGTTGGCTAGCCAGCTAGCAAGCTAATTAACTCAGCTAGGTAAGTCAGCTGGCTAGCCAGCTAGCTAGCTAGGTAGAGAGCTAGTTATGTCACCTGTATAGCCAGCAGGCTAACAAGTTAATTCAGCTGGTTGAGGTTAAGACAACTAGTTATGTTAGATGGCTAGACAGCTGTCTAGCTAAATAGCCAGCTACTTAAGTCAGCAGGCTAGCCAGCTGGCTAACTATTTACATTATCTTGTTTATTCAGCTGGCTGCCCAGCTGGCTAGCTAGGTAGCTAACTAGTTAAATCAGCGGGCCAGCCACCTGGCTAGCTGGTCAAGGCAGCTAGTTAATTCAGCTGGCCAGCCAGCTGGCTTGCTAGTTAAGTCATCTAGTTAAGTCAGCGGGCCAACCACCTGGCTAATTAGTTAAGTCAGGTAGTTAAGACAGCTGGCAAGCCAGCTGGCTGACTAGGTAGTTAGCTAATTAAGCATCTAGTTAAGTCAGCTGGTTATCCAGGTATCTAGCTAGTTAAGTCAGTTAGTTAAGTTAGCTGGCTAGCCAGTTACCTAGCAGGGTACCTAGCTAGTTAAATCAGCTCACTGGCCAGCATGTTACTAGGTATTTACTAGGTATTTAGGTAGTTAAATCAGTTGGCAAGCCAGAAGGCATTGTAGGTTGGTAGCTAGTTAAGTGTGCTGGCTAGCCATGAGACTATCTAGTTATGTCAGCTATTTCAGTCAGCTGCCTATCAATATGTCTAACTAGGTAGGTAGCTAGCAAACTCTACTGGCTAGCCAGCTGGCTACTTTGGCAATTCAGCCAGTTAAGCTAGCTGGCTGATATGCTGCCTAACCATGTAGCTAGGAATTTAAGTCAGCTGGCTAACTAGTTAAGTCAGCTGGTGAAATCAGTTGTCTAACCAGCTGGCTAGCTAGTTAAAAACTTGGTACATCAGATGGGTAGCCAGAAGGCTCCCTAGTTATTTCAGCTAGTTACATCAGCTTGCTAGCTAGGTAGTTAGGCAATTAAGTCAGATAACTAGCCTGCTTGCTAGCTAGTTAAGTAAGCTAGGTAAGACAGCTGACTAACCAGATTGCTATCTAGGTAGATAACTAATTATGTCAGCTGTCTAGGCAACTGGCTAGCTAGTAAAGTCACCTAGTTAAGTCAACTGACTGGCTAGCTACATAGCTTGCTAATTAAGTCAACTGGCTAGACAGCTGCCTAGCTTGATAAGTCACCTAGTTAATTCAGCTGGATAACCAGTTGGCTAGCTATGTAGCAAGTTAGTTAATTCAACTGGCTAGAAACCACACCAGCCAGTTAAGACAGCAAGTTAAGTCAGCAGGCTAGAAAACTGGCTGGCTAGGTAGTGACCTAGTTAAGACAGTTGGCTAGCCAGCTGGCTAGCTAATTATGTCAGTTAGTTAAATCAGTTGGCTATCCAGGTGACTAGAGAGGTAAAGAGCTACTTAATCAGCTAGTATAGACACCTGGCTGTCCAGCTGCCTAGCTTGTAAATCAACTAGTTAATTAAGCTGCAAACCAGCGGGCTAGTTTGTTAAGTCACCTCATTAAGTCAATTTGCTACCCAGCTCGCTAGCTAGTTAAAAAGCTAGTTAAGTCAGATGGCTACAAAACTGACTAGCTAGCTATTTCAACTTGTTAAATCAGTTTGTTAGCTAGGTAGATAGCTAGTTAAGTCAGCTAGTTATATCAGTTACCTAGCTAGTTAAGTCAGCTATTTATATTACCAGGTATGTAGTTAGCTAGCTAGGTACCTAGCTAATTATTTCAGCTAGAAAAGTCAGCTGGCTAACCAGCTGCATTGCTGGGTAGCTAGCTTGTTAATTCAGTTGACTATCCAGCTGGTTAGCTAATTAATTCACCTACTTAAGTCAGCCCACTAGCCTGCTGTTTAACTAGTTAGCTAGGTAGTTAAGTCAACTGACAATTCAGTGGGATACGTAGGTAACTAGCTATTGAAGTCAGCAGTTTAGCCACCTGTCTAGCTAGTGATATCTGCTAGTTAAGTCAGCTGGCTACACTGCTGGCTATCTAGTTTTGTTAGCTAGTTAAGTCAACTGTCTAGCCAGCTGGCTAGCTGGTTAAGTCTGCTAGTTAATTCAAGTGGCTCACCAAATGGCTAGCTAGGTACCTTGCTAGTTACTTCAGCTGGGTAGTTTGTTAAGTCAGGTATTTAATTCAGCTGGCTAGTCAATTGACTAGGTAGGTAGCTAGGTTATTAATTCAGCTAGCTAGCCAGCTGGCTAGCTAGTTAATTCAGTGATTTAAGTGAGCTGGATAGCTGGCTGGCTAGCTAGGTGGATAGCTTGATAAGCCAGTTGGCTAACTGCATGACTATCTAGTAAAGTCAGCTAGTTAAGTAAGCTTGTTAGCCGGCAGGCTAGCTTTGTGACTGGCAAGTTAAGCTGGCTGGTTAGCAGGCCTGTCATGTAGGTGGCCCGCTAGTCAAGCCAGCTTGCTAGCTGGCTGACCAAAAGGGTGGCTGGCTAGTTAATCCAGCTGACTCTCCGACTGTCCACCAGGCAGATGGCTACTTAACCCGGCTGGCTAGCCACCTGGTCAGCCCACTAGCTAGCTAGCCGGCTGCCTTGCCAGCTAACCAGCCAGGTAGCTAGCCAGTGAAGCCAGCTGGCTAGCTGTGTAGACAACCAGTTAACTAGCTCATTAAGTCAGCTGGCTAGCCAGCTATGAAGCAAAGTAGCTAGTCAGCTAATTAAGTCAGCTAGCTAGCCAGCTAGCTAGTTAAGTCAGCTAGCAACTCAGCTAACTATTCAGCTAGCTAGTTAAGTCAGCTATCTAGAGAGTTAGGTAGCTAGTTTGCTAACTAGTTATGTCAGCTAGATAGCCAGCTAGCAAGTCAGGTAGCTAGTTAAGTCAGCTAGCAAATCAGCTAGTTACTTAGCTAACTAGTCGGCTAGCAACTAAGCTATCTGGTCAGATAACTAGTGCGATTGCTCACTTTCCATCAGATCAGCTAATTAGTCGGCTCACTCGCCTGCAAACTGTTCAGCAAACTAGTCAGCTCACTCGCCAGTCAACAGGTCAACTAAATTGTCGGCTCGCTCGCAGGCCAACAGGTCAGCTATTTAGTCAGCTTGCTCACCAGCTGACTGGTTGAATCAGCTCACTGGTTGGCTTGCTTGCTGCCCGACTAGATAAGGTAGCTCACATGTTGGGTCATTCGCCGGTTGGCTAGTTAAGTCACCTCACTGGTTGGCTCATTCACCAGCTGACTAGTTAACTATTCTGAAGATTCGGCTCACTCACTAACCGACTAAAGTCATCTGACCAGTCAGTTCACTCGCCAGCTGAATAGTTAACTCAGCTGACCAGTTGGCTCACTCACGAGCCGACTAATTAAGTGAGTTCACCGGTGGGCTCACTTGCCAGCTGACAGGTTAAGTAAGTTAACCGGTCAGCTGACTAGCCGGCCAACTATTTAAGTCAGCTAACTAATCGGCCGACTAGTTGGCCAAGTTGTCAGCTGGCAAATTAGGACAGATAGCTTGTCAGTTGACTAGTTAGGTCAGCTAAATAGTCAGCCCAATATTTAGCCGACTAGTTAGGTGAGCAAGCTAGCCAGCCAACTACTTAACTGAGCTAAATTGGTGGCCAACCCGTCAATCAACAAATTAACCAAGCTAATTAGTTGGCTGACTAAATGGCCGACTTGTTAAGACAGCTAACAAGTCAGCCTAGTAGTCAGCCAAAGTATTAACCAGTTAAGTAGTCGTCTGCATCATACGCAAGAAAGTCACTTAGCTAACTCGTTACCCAACTAATTAAGACAGCTAGTTAACTCATTTACCAAATAGTTATAAAAGCTAGCTAACTCATTAACCAACTCCTTAAGTCAGCTAGCTATCTCGTTAGCCAACTACTTAAGTCAGGTAGCTAAGTCAGCTAGCTAATTAGCTAGCTAGCTAAGTCAGCTGGCTAAGACAGCTAGCTCACTAGTTAGTTAATTATTTAAGTCAACTACTTAAGTCTTCTACCTAAATAGTTTACTAACTAGTTAAGTCAGCTATTTAATCAGCTAGCTAAATAGCTAGCTAACTATTTAAGTAAAGTCAGCTAGCTAACTAGTTAAGTCAGCCAGTTAAGTCAGCTAGCTAAGTAGTTGTGTCAGCTAGCTAAGTCAGCTAGTTAAGTCAGCTACCTAATTTAGTCAGCTGGTTAAGACAGCTAGCTAGGAAGTTAGATAACTGGCTAAGTCAGCAGGTTGAGTCAGGTTGTTAGCTAATTAACTAACAGTTTAAGTCAGCTAATTGAGTCAGCAGACTAGTAGCTAGCAAGCTAGTTAGCTAACCATTTAAGTCAGCTGGATTAGTCATCTAGCTAGCTAGTTAGCTAATGAGTTAAGTCAGCTGGTTGAGTCAGCTAGCTAGCTTATTAACTAATGAGTTAATTTAGATGATTAAGTCAGTCAGCTCGAATGTTAGATAACAAGTAAGCTAACTACATAGCCATCTGGCTAAGTCAGCTAGCTAGCTAGGCAGATAAGTACTTAAGTCAGCTTGTTAGATAGGTAGCTAGTTAGTTAGCTAATTTCTTAAGTCAGCTGGCTAGCTAGGTAACTAGCTATTTAGCTGAATATTTAAGTCAGCTTGCTAGATAGGTAGTTAGCTGGTTAAGTCAGTTAGTTAAGTCAGCTGGCTAGCCAGCTGGCTAGCTAGGTAGCGAACCAGTTAAGTCAGCTGGCTAGCCAACTGGCTAGCTGATTAATTCAGCTAGTTAAGAGAGCTGGAAAGCAAACTGGCAATGTAGGTAACTAGCTAGTTAAGTCAGCTAGATAGCTACCTGGCTAGCTAGTGATTTCAGGGAGTTAAATCAGCTAAGTAGCCAATTAGGTAGCTGGTTAAGTCAGCTTGTTTAGTCAGCTGTCTAGCCAGCTGGCTAGGTAGGTAGTTAGCTAGATAAGTCAGCTTGCTAGCCAGCAGATTAACTGTTCAAGTCAGCTAGTTAAGTCACCAAGCTTGCCTGCTGTCTAGGTAGGTAGCTAGCTAGGTAAGTGAGCTGGCTAGCCAGCTTGCTAGCTAAAATCAGCTAGGTAAGTCAGCTGGCTAGCCAGGTGGCTAGATAGGTAGCCAGCTATTTAAGGCAACTGTCTAGCCAGCTGACTTGATGGTTAAGTCAGCTAGTTAAGACACCTGTCAACCAGCTGGCTAACTAGTTAAGTCAGTTTGTTAAGTCAGTTGGCTATTCAGCTTGTTAGCTAGTTAAAAAGTTAGTTATGTCAGTGCGCTAGTCATATGACTAGCTAGTTATTTCAGTTAATTAAGTCAGCTGGCTAGATAGGAAGCTAGATATATAAGTCAGCTAGTCATGTCAGGTAGCTAGCTTGTTAAGTCATTCAGTTAAGTATGCTGGCTAGGTAGATAGCTAGATAGGTAGCTAGTTACTTAAGACAGTTAGCTATGCCAGCTGGCTTGCTAGGTAACTAGCTGGCTAAGTCAGCTACTTAAGTCAGCTTGCCAGATTGTTAAGTAAGCAAGTTAAGTCAGCTGGCTAGCCAGCTGTCTAGCTAGGTATCTAGTTAGTTAAGTCAGCTGGCTAGCCAGTTAGCTAGCTAGTTAAACAACCTAGTTAAGTCAGCTCACTAGCCAGCTGATTAGCCAAGTAGCTAGGTAGCTAATTCAGCTCGCAAATGAGTGGGCTATGTAGGTAGCTAGCTAGTTAAGTCAGCTGGCTAGCTAGTTAGCTAGGAAGTTAAATCCGACTGCTAGCCAGCTGGCTAGCTAGTTGTGTAACCTAGTTAAGTCAGCTGGCTTAACAGCTGGATAGCCAGGTAGCTAGATAGTTAATTCAGCTGTCTAGCCAGCTGGATAGAGAGTTAAGTTACCTAGTTTAGCCAGCTGGCCAGCTATATAGAAAGTTAGTTAATTCAGCTGACTAACAATCAGGCCAGCTATGTAAGTCAGCTAGTTATGTCAGATGGCTTGACAGCAGACTG
>NW_007240672.1:0-1394 GCF_000164805.1 Carlito syrichta
ACCTAGCTAGCTAACTACCTAGCTAGGTGACTTAACTAGCTGACTTAACTAGCTAGCTTGTTGATATAACTAACTGACTTTACTACTTATCTACCTAGCAAGCAAGCTGACTTAACTAGCTGAAATAACTAGCTAGTCAGCTGTCTAGCCATCTGTCTTAACTAACTTTTTAACTAGCCAGCGAGCTGGTTGGCCAACTGATTTAACGAGTTGACTTAAATAGCTAGCCAACTGGTTAGCCAGCTTACATAACTAGTTGATTAACAAGCTAGGCAGCTGGCCTGTCCAGTGACTATACTGGCTGACTTAACTAGATTACCAGGCGGCTAGCCAGCTGACTTAACTAGCTCTCTATCTCTCTAGCCACATGGATAGCCAGATGATTTAACTCGCTGACATAACTACCTAACCAACTGGTTAGAAAACTGCCCTAACTAGGTCACTACCTAGCCAGCCAGTTTGCTAGCTGGCTGACTTAACTAGCAGTCTTAACTAGCTGACCTGTTTATAGCCAGTTGAATTAACTAGCTTGCTACATAGCTAGCCACCTGACTATCCAGCTGAATTAACTATGTGACTTATCTAGCTACCCAGCTGTCTAGCCTGCTGACTTAATGAGAAAGCTATGTAGCTAGTCAGTTGCCTTCTCAGCTGACTTAATGAGGTGACTTAACTAACTACACAGCTGGCTAGACAGCTGACATAACTAGCTAGCTACCTAGATTGCAAGCTGGCATGCCAGCTGAATTAACTAGCTAAATTAACTAGCTAGCTAGCTGGCTAGCCAGCTGATTTAAGGGCCTAGTTACTTACCTAGCCTACAGGCTAGCCAGCTAACTTAACTTGCTGACTTAATGAAGTAACCAGCTGGCTAGCCAGGAGACTTAAATAGCTACTGACCTAGTTGACAGGTGAATAGCTAGCTGACTTATCTAGCTAGCCAGCTGAATTAACTAGCTGAATTAACTAGCTAGCCAGTTGACTTAATTGCCTAACTACCTAGCTAGCTAGCTGACATAACTAGCTGAAATAACTAGTAAGCCAGCTGGCTACCCATCTGATGTAACCAGCTTTTTAACTAACTAGCCAGGTGGCTAGACAACTGACGTCACCAGTTGACAACTAGCTAGACGACTGGTTAGCCAGCTGACTAAACTAGCTGACATTACTAGCTGAACAGCTGGCTAGTCAACTGACTTAATGTCCTAGCTACCTAGCTAGCCATCAGCCTAGCCAGCTAACTTAAATAGCTGATTTAACAAAGTAGCAAGCTGGCTAGCCAGCAGACTTAACTAGCTACCTCCCTAGCTAGACAGATTGATAGTCAGCTGACTTAACTAGCTGACATAACTAGATAGTCTGATGGCTAGCCAGCACACTTAACTAGCTACCAA
>NW_007240673.1:0-476 GCF_000164805.1 Carlito syrichta
CCTAGCTAGCCAGTTGGCTAGCCACTTGAATTAACTAGCTGACTTACCCAACTAGCCAGCACTCTAGCCTGCTGACTCAACTAGCTGACATAACTAGATAGACAGCTGACTTAACTAGCAAACATCACTAGCGAGACTGGTGGCTAACCAGCTGACTTAAATAGCTAGCTACCTACGTATCTCGCTTGCTTTCCAGCTCACTTAACTACTTAACTAACTAGCTAAACAGCTGGCTAGCAAGCTTCCTTAATTAGGTGACTTAAGTAGCTAGCCAGCTGGTTACCCAGCTGACTTAACAAGGGAGCTGCACAGCAAGAAACTGGTTAGCCAGCTGACTTCACCAGTTGACTTAACTAGCTAGACAACTCGTTAGCCAGCTGACTAAACTAGCTGACATTACTAGCTGAACAGCTGGTTAGTCAACTGACTTAATGTCCTAGCTACCTAGCTAGCCATCAGCCTAGCCAGCTAACTTA
>NW_007240673.1:1716-2745 GCF_000164805.1 Carlito syrichta
GCTGACTTAACTATCTAGCTACCTAGCTAGCCAACTGTCTAGTCAGCTGACTTAACTAGGTGACTTAACTAGCTAGACTGCTGGCTAGCAGGCTGACTCAACGGGCTAGGTTCCTAGCTAGCCAGCTGGATAGCCAGGTGACTTCACTAGCTAGCTACCTACATATCCCATTGGCTTGCCAGCTGACATATTCCTAGATACCTAGGTAACCAGCTGACTAGTGAGCTGACTTAAATAGGTTGCTTAACTAGCTATCTAACTTGCTAGCCAGCTGACTTAACTAGATAGTGATGCAGCTAGGCAGCTGGCTAACCAGCTGACTTAACTAGCTAGGAAGCTGACTTAACTAGTTGAGTTAAGCAGTTAGCGACCTAGCTAGCCAGCTGGCTTATGTACCTGGCTTAACAAGCCAGCTATCTAGCTAGCCAGCTGACTTAACTACTGACTTACTAGCTACGTAGCTACCATAAATAGCTCACTAATATAGCTAGCTTTCAAGGTAGTCAGCTGACAACTATCTGAAATAACTACGTAGCTTGATGGTTAGCCATCTGACTTAACTAGGTTTTTAACTAGCTAATAAGGTGGATAGCCAACTGTCTTAATGAGCAGACTTTACTTGATAGCCAGCAGGCTGCCAGCTAACTTAACTAGCTGGCAACTTGCGGGCCATCTTGTTGCCAACTGACTTAACTAGCTGGCTACATATCTTGCCAGTTGGCTTACCTAGCTGACTTAAGCTAGCAAGCTTCCTATCCACCTCTCTTAACTTGCTAGCAATCTACAAAGCCAGCAGGCTAGCCAAATGACTTAACTAGATGACTTGAACAGCTATCTTGCTGGCTAACAAGCTGACTTATCTAGCTATCTACCTACCTAGCAAGCTGGCTAGATAGCTGACTAAACTAGCTGACTAAACCAGCTAGCCAGTTGGCTAGCCAGCTGACTTAATTCGCTGACATCCCTAGATAACCAGGTAGCTATCTAGCTGACATAACTAGCTAGCTACCTAACTATCCAGTTGGCTAG
>NW_007240674.1:0-967 GCF_000164805.1 Carlito syrichta
AGCTGGATAGACAACTGACTTAATGAGCTGACTTAACTAGCTAGCCAGCTGGTTAGCCAGCTGACTAAACTAGCTGACTTAACTAGTTTGCCAGCTGGCTGGTCAGCTGACTTAATTGCCTAGCTACTTAGACAGCAGCCTAGCCAGCTGACTTAACTAGCAGACTTAACTAAGTAGCCATCTGAGTAGCTAACAGACTTAACTGGCTAGCTACCTAGCTAGAAAACTGGATAGCCAAGTGACTTAACTAGGTGACATAAGATATCCTCATGGCTAGCCAGCTCACTTAACTAGCTACCTACTTACATAACCCGCTGGCTTGCCAGCTGAGTTAAATACCTAACGACCTAGCTAACATGCTGGCCAGTGAGCTGACTGAACTGCATGAGTTAACTAGCGAGCCAACTGGCTAGCCAGCTAATTAAACTAGTTAGCTACTCAGCTTTGCAGCTGGCTAGACAGCTGACTTAACTAAATGATTTAAATATCTAGCTACCTAGCTAGCCAGATGACTTAACTAGCTGATTTAACTGCTAACTACCTAGTGAGCCACTTGGCAGAGCAGCTGAATTAACTAGCTGACTTAAGTAGCTAGAGTGCTGGCTGGCCAGTTGAATTAAAAAGCTGACTTAACCATATAGCCAGCTGGCTAGTCAGCTGACTTAACTAGCTAGCTACGTAACTAGCTAGCTGGGAAGCCAGCTGAATTAACCAGCTGACTTAACTTTATAGTCAGCTGGCTAGCTAGCTTAAATAACTAGCTTGCTACCTAGCTAGCCAGCTGGGAAGTCAGCTGAATTTACTAGTTTACTTAACCTTCTAGCCAACTGGCTAACTGGCTGACTCAACTACCTGGTTTAACTAGTTAGCCCGCTGGCTAACCAGATGACTTAACTAGCTCTCTATGTAGCTAGCTAGCTGGCTAGCCAGCTGACTTAACTAGCTGACTCAATTACCTAGCAAGCTG
>NW_007240675.1:0-2467 GCF_000164805.1 Carlito syrichta
CTGCCTAGGTACCTAGCTAGCCAGTTGGATAGCCAGCTGACTTAACTAGCTAGCTCCCTAACTAACTAACCATCTGTCTATTGAGTTGACTTATCTAGATTACTTAGCTAACTATCTAACTGGTTAGCCAGCTGACTTAACTAGCTAGCTACCCAACTAGGCAGCTGGTTAACCAGTTGACTTAACTTGCTGACTTAACTAGCTGGCAAGCTAACTTAACTAGCTGACTTAACCAGCAAGCTACCTAACTCGTCAGCTGGTTTAACTAGCTGGCTTAACTAGCTAGCTACCTAGATAGTTAGCCAGCTGACTTAACTAGCTGACTTAATGAGCTACCTAGATGACATAAGTAGCTGACTTATATAGCTAGATTCCTATGTAACCAGCTGACTTAACTAGCAGAAATAACTAGCTAGCCAGATGTCTAGCCATCTCATTTAACAAGCTTTTTAACTAGCAAGCCATCTGGATAGCCAACAGACTTAAGAGCTGACTTAACTAGCTAGGCAGCTAACTTAAATAGCTGAATTAACCAGGTAGTCAGCTGGCTAGCCAGGTGAGTTAACTAGCTGGCTACATATCTGGCCAGTGGGCTAACCAACTGACTTACCTAGCTGACTTAAGATAGCAAGCTGGCAAGCCAGGTCACTTAACTAGCTAGATACCTATATAGCCTGTAGGCTAGCCAGCTTACTTAGCTATCTGACTTGAATAGTTAACCTGCTGGCTAGCAAGCTGACATATCTAGCTAGCTACCTGCCTAGTCAACTGACTAGACAGCTGATGAAATTAACTGACTTAACCAGTTAGCCAGTTGGCTAGTCAGCTGACTTAACACACTGACATCACTAGCTAGCCAGGTAACTACCTAGCTGACTTAACTAGCTAGGTACATACATTGCCAGTTTGCTAGCCAGCTGCTCTTAACTAGCTGAATTAGCCAGCTAGCCAACTGGCTATCCAACTGACATAACTAACTCACTACCTAGATAGTCTTCTGGCTAACCAGTTGACTTAACTAGCTGAGTTAACTACCTAGCTACCTAGCTGGCCTGCTGACTTATATAGGTAGCTAACTAGCTGGCTCTCTAGCTAGCCAGCTGACTTAAATAGTTATCTAACCATCTAGCTACCAAGCTGACTAAAATAGTTAGCGGACTAGCTAGCTTGCTGACTTAACCAGCTAGCTATCTAGTAAGCTTACTCGTTATCTAATGTGCTAGCAAGCAGATTAAAACATCTGGCGTAACTCGTTAGCTAAAGAACTAGCTCGCTGACTCAACCAACTGACTTAACTCATCGGCTAACTAGCTAGCTGACTAAACCTGCTGACTTAACCCATTAGTTAACTAGATAAGTACCTCATTCAACCAGCTGACTTAACCCATTAGCTAACTAGCAAGCTAACTGTCTTAACCATCTGACTAAATTAGAAAGCTGACAACTAGCTGACAGCTATCTTACTTAGCTACTTAGCTAGCTGACTTTACTGAATGACTTAACAAGTTACCTAGCTGACTTAGCTACCTTATTTAAATAGTTAGCTAACCAAGTAACTAGAATAACTAGCTGCTTTAATAATTATCTAACGAGTTAGGTAGCAGACTTAAGTAGGTGACTTAAATAGTTACCTAACTAGTGAGCTAGCTGACTTAGCTAGCTGACTTAACTAGATGGCTAACGAGATAGCTATCTTTCTTAACGAGTTAGTTAACTAGTTAGCTAACTGTTTTAACTAGGTGGTAAATGAGTTAACTAGCAGACTTAACTAGTTATTTAACGAGTTAGCTAGATGAATTAACTTGTTGGCTGACAAGTCGGCCGACTATTTAGATTGTTTAACACGTTGGCTGCCCACTCGGCCGACTTGTTAGCTGGCTTAACAAGTCGGCTGACTAGTCGGCCAACTAGTTAGCTGGGTTAACAAGATGACTGACGAGTTGGCCCACTAGTTAGCAATGGTGACAAGTTGCTGCTCATTTGCTGACCTAACTATTTGGACGACTAGTTCGCAGACAAGTTAGCTGACCTAACTAGTAGGACGATTATTTAGCTGTGTTAACTTGTTGGCTAACAAGTTGGTTGACTGGTCAGACGATTGTTTAGCTCACTTTACTACTTGTACAACTAGTTGGACCAGTTAACTGACTAAACTAGTCGGCTTCACATGAGCCAACAGGTGAGCTGACTTAACTATTCAGTGGGTGAGAGAGCCGACTGGTCAGCTGAATTAAAAAGTCCGCCAGTGAGTGAGCCGATTGGTAAATTGACTTAACTAGTCAGACGGTGAGTGAGCCAACTGGTCAGCTGACTTAACTAATCTGCTGGTGAGTAAGCTGACTGCTCAGCTGACTTTAGTCAACTGGCACGTGAGCTGACTGGTCAGAAGACTTAACCAGTTGGCTGGTGAATGAGGAGGCCAGTGAGCTGAATTAACTAGTTGGCCATTGAGTGAGCCAGTGGGTGG
>NW_007240676.1:0-385 GCF_000164805.1 Carlito syrichta
CTAGCTAACTGGTTATCCAGCTGACTTAACTAGCTACCTATCCAGCTAGGGAGCTGGCTACCCAGCTGACTTAGTTTGCTGAGTTAACTAGATAACAACCTGACTTAACAGGCTGATGTAACCAGCTTGCTACCCAGCTAGCCATCTGGCTTAACTAGCTAGCTGAACCAACTAGCTACCTAGCTAGCCAGCTGACTTAACTAGCTGGCTTAACGAGCTAACTACCTAGCTAGCTATCTAGCTAGTCAGGTGATTTAACAAGCTGAATTAACTAGCTAGATAGCTGACAAAGCTACTTGACTTATATAGCTAGCGGTTTATCTACCAAGCTGATTTAACTAGCTGAAATAACTAGCTAGCCAGATGGATAGCCATCTGACATGAC
>NW_007240677.1:0-318 GCF_000164805.1 Carlito syrichta
AGGCTATGTAAGTAGTTAGCTAGTAAAATCAGCTGGCTATCCAGCTGGCTAGCTAGGTACCTAGGCAGTTATGTCAGCCAGCTAGTCAGCTGGCTAGCTAGTTAAGTCACCTGGTCAATTCAGCTGGCTAGTTAGGTAGTGAGATAGTTAAGTCAACTGTCTACCCCACTGGCTATCTAGCTAAGTCACCTAGTTAAGTCAGCTGTCTAGTCAGCTGAAGCTAAGTTGCTTGCTACTTAAGTCAGCTGGTTAGACAAATGGCAAGTTAGTTAAGTCGAGTAGTTAAGTCAGCTTGCTAGCCAGCTGGCTAGCTATATA
>NW_007240678.1:0-745 GCF_000164805.1 Carlito syrichta
CTGGTGAGTCAGCCGACTTGTCAGCTGATTTAACTAGTCAGTCAGCGAGTGAGCTGACAGGTCAGCTGACTTTAGTTGGCTAGTGTGTGAGCCGAAATGGTTAGAAGATCTAACTAGTCAGTCAGTGATGAACCGTCTGGTGAGCTGACTTAACTAGTCACCCAGTGAGTGACCCAACACGTGAGCTGCCTTAACTAATTGGCCAACTTGTGAGTCGACCAGTGAGCTGACTTAACTTGTCAGCAGGCAAGCAAGCCGACTAGTTAGCTGACCTGTTGGCCTGCGAGTGAGTTGACAATTTAGTTGACCTGTTGGCTGGTGAGTGAGCCGACTAGTTTGCTGACCAGTTTACAAACAAGTGAGCCAACTAATTAGCTGACCTGATGGAAAGCGAGCCAGCCCACTAGTTATCTGACCAGATAGCTGAGCTGCTAGCCAAATAGTTAGCTAAGTAACTAGCTGATTTGCTAGCTGACTTAACTAGCTAGGTGACTACCTAGCTGGCTAGCCAGCTGACATAACTATCTAGCAAACAAGCTATCTAACTCTCTAGCTTGCCGACTTAACTAGCTAGCTATCTGCCTAATTAGCTGGCTAACTGACATAATTATGTAGCTGACTAACTAGCTGACTAGCTAGTTAACCTAACTAGCTAGCAGACTAGCAAGCTGACTAGCTAGCTGACTTCACTAGCTAGCTGAATGATTAACTGACTTGCTAGCTGACTTAACAAGATAGCTGGCTA
>NW_007240679.1:0-845 GCF_000164805.1 Carlito syrichta
TTAGTCAAGCTAACTAGCTGACCAACTAGTCAGCCAACTGCTTAGGTCAGCAAACTAGCCAGCCAAAGAGTTAAGCGAGCCTACTTGTGGGCCAACTCGTCTGTCAACTAATTAAACCAGCTAACTAGTCTGCTAAGTAGTTGGCTGACATTTTATGCCTGGTAACAAGTCGGCTGAGTAGTCAACCAACACGTTAAACCAGATAAGTAGTCGACCAAATTATCAGTCAACAAGTTAAGTCAACCAGCTAACTCATTACCCAACTAATTGCACAAGCTTGTTAATACGTCTACCAAGTAGTTAAAACAGTCAGCTAACTCGTTAACCAATTCGTTATGTCAGCTAGCTATCTGATTACCCAACTAGTTCAGTCAGCTAGCTAAATCAGCTAGCTAACTAGCTAGCTAGCTAAGTCAGCTAGCTAAGACAGCTAGCTCACTATTTAGTGGACTATTTAAGTCAGCTACTTAAGTCTGCTACCTAACTATTTAGCTAACTAGTTAACTCAGCTAGCTATTCAGACAGGTAAAAATTTAGCTAACTGCTTGATTCAGGTAGTTAAGTTAGCCAGCTAACTATTTAAGTAAGCCAGTTAAATCAGTTAGCTAAGTAGTTAAGTCAGCTAGGAAAGTCAGCTAGTTAAGTAAGCTTTCTAATTTAGTTAACTGGTTAAGACAGCTAGCTAGGTAATTAGCTAATGGGTTAAGTCAGCAGGTTGAGTAAGGTAGTTAGCTAGTTAACTAATGTGTTAAGTCAGCTGGTTGAGTCAGCAGGCTAGCTTGTTAGCAAATGGCTTGAGTCAGCTGTTTGTGTATGCTAGCTAGCTAGTGAGCTAACCAGTTAAG
>NW_007240680.1:0-764 GCF_000164805.1 Carlito syrichta
GACTTAACCAGATGGCTACGTAATTAGCTTATTCATTATCTAACATGCAGGCTAGCTGACTTAATCATCTGACCTAACTCATTAGCTAATGAGCTAGCTAGCTGATTCAACCAGCTGACTTAACTCATTAGCTAACAAGCTAGCTAGCTGACTAATCCAGATGACTTAACTGGTTAGCTCACTAGCTAGCTAGCATACACAAACAGCTGACTCAAGCCATTTGCTAACAAGCTAGCCTGCTGACTCAACCAGCTGACTTAACACGTTAGTTAACTAGCTAACTACCTGACTCAACCTGCTGATTTAACCCATTAGCTAATTACCTAGCTAGCTATCTTAACCAGTTAACTAAATTAGAAAGCTGACTTAACTAGCTGACTTTCCTAGCTGACTTAACTACTTAGCTAGCTGTCTTAACTGGCTTACTTAAATAGTTAGCTGGCTAACTTAACTACCTGAATCAAACAGTTAGCTAAATTTTTACCTGTCTGAATGGCTAGCTGAGTTAACTAGTTAACTAAATAGTTAGGTAGCAGACTTAAGTAGCTGACTTAAATAGTCCGCTAAATAGTGAGCTAGCTGTCTTAGCTAACTGAGTTAGCTAGCTAGCTAGTTAGCTACCTGATTTAGCTAGCTGACTGAACTAGTTGGGTAATCAGATAGCTAGCTGACATAACGAATTGGTTAACGAGTTAGCTGACTGTTTTAACTACTTGGTAAACGTATTAACAAGCTTGTGTAATTAGTTGGGTAACGAGTTAGCT
>NW_007240681.1:0-410 GCF_000164805.1 Carlito syrichta
GCGGGCACCTTGCCTCAGGCCTCCTGTCCTCCGCAGACCTGGACGAGTGCGGGCTGGGCACCCACAACTGCTCCGAGGCCGAGACCTGCCACAACATCCAGGGCGGCTTCCGCTGCCTGCGCTTCGAGTGTCCGCCCAACTACGTCCGGGTCTCCAGCACGTGAGTGCCCCCCGCCCGTGGGCCCAGGGACCCCACTGTGCTGCCCAGGGAGCCGCTGAGCGAGGCTGGGCCTGTGGTCCAGCTGACCAGAGGCCGCCTGCCGACGTTCCCGGCACGGAAGGCGGGAAGGAGGCGCCCCGAGAGAGCCCCCAGCCCCCTCCTCGCTGGGGCCGCAGAGCCAGCTATCCCAGCAGTCAGCCCCTTAACCCAGCAAACGCCTGTCTCACGCGGCTCTTGAGCGTCCGGCTCA
>NW_007240682.1:0-969 GCF_000164805.1 Carlito syrichta
CACTACCAGCTCAACTTCCAGACGGGCCTGCTGGTGCCCGCGCACATCTTCCGCATCGGGCCCGCGCCGGCCTTCGCGGGGGACACCATCGCCCTGTCCGTCGTGCGGGGCAACGAGGAGGGCTACTTCGGCACGCGCCGGCTGAACGCCTACACGGGCGTGGTCTACCTGCAGCGCGCGGTGCTGGAGCCCCGGGACTTCGCCCTGGACGTGGAGATGAAGCTGTGGCGCCAGGGCTCCGTGACCACCTTCCTGGCCAAGATGCACATCTTCTTCACGGCCTTCGCCCTGTGAGGTGCCCGGCCCGGCGGGCGCCGGTGGCCCCGGCCACACCGTCGGGGGGGCTGTGTCCTCGTTGTGGCGGCGGCTGTAACTTCGTGCGCTAACTTGACTTTGCTGACTGGGCGCCTCGGGCTCCTGGGCCTCTCCTGGCCCTGCAGGGTGGGGGGCTCAGCAGCGGGAGGGGGTCCTCACATTGCCACCGAGTGGGGGTCCACGGGCGCCCGGTGGGTGAAGGACAGATGGTGGGCAGTGAGCGGCCACGTGGGCGCCTCTGGACTCCCCTGGGTGGCCTGTCTCCAGGGTTGACGTTCCATCTCCCATTCCGCTGGGATTAACTCTTTCCTTTTAAAAAGAATCATTTTTAAGTTTTTGGTTTAATTATGAAAGTAGTGCCTGTACATTGTAAAAAAACATTCACTAGTACAAAAGGGTTATAAAGCGAAGAAGTAAAGTGCCTCTCGGTCCCTTGACTCTGGTGTGAAGTGTTTTGGATTTGACAGCAGTACCAGCATGTCCCCTGGGCCTGGCCAGCGGCCCACTCCCCAGCCAAGACCGCCCTCGAGGTCTCGCGCAAGCTGGGTCCCCAAGCAGGCATTCGCCCTGGGGCGTGCAGGCTCTGGCTCCCTCCTGCTTCCTGGCATCTTCTTTGCCGCCTCTGGCCCTCCTCCCTGCTCCCCCCTTCCTCCC
>NW_007240682.1:1113-1935 GCF_000164805.1 Carlito syrichta
CGAGCAGGGGAGGACAGCATGAGAGCTGGGACGGTCAGGCCCCGAGAGGGCAGGGCCTTGCCCACAGTCCCCCGTGAGGACCGGAGCGGGCATTGGACCCAGTTCTGCAGACCCGGCCCAGGCTGGAGCCTTCCTTTCTGCAAGTGCCCATGACGCCGTGGGTGGCTGCCAGCATTCAGAGGGACATGGACAGAGGAGGTGAATCCCGAGTGCACACACCCAGAGGAGAGACCCATCCAAGCCCCGGTGCGTGCGTCTGTGCTGTTCCCGCTCACGTGGCTCTGGCTCATGAGAGGAAAGCAGGCCTGCTGGGGCCGGGTGCACCCGCGGGAGGGGGCGGGGCCGCACTCTGCTCAGCCTTCTGGGCTGGGACTGGGGTGACTGTGTTCTCATTCTTCAAGGCAGGTTCCACAACTATGTTGCGATGTAAAATCTCCCAGGTTTTGTGTGTGTGTGTGTGTCGGAGTCTCACTCTGTCGCCCAGGCTGGAACGCAGTGGCACGCTCATGGCCACCACGGCCTCGACCTGCTGGGCTCAGGTGAACCTCCCGCCTCAGCCTTCCAAGGAGCTGGAACTCGGACGCACGCCACCATGCCTGACTAATTTTTGTGATTTATTGTAGAGATGAGGTCCAGGCTGGTCTCGAGCCCCCGGACTCAGGCAGTCCTCTCACCTCGGCCTCCCAAAGTACTGGAATGACAGACTGAGCCACCACGCCCGGCCAGATCTCCCAGTTTTAAGATGTGGTGGCTTAGTTGGGTTCAGTGGCTCAGCTTGTAATCCTGCACCTTTGGGAGGCTGAGGTGAGTGGATTGCCTGAG
>NW_007240682.1:2345-3948 GCF_000164805.1 Carlito syrichta
CCGACTCAAAAAAAAAAAAAAAGATGTCTTGGCTCGTTAAAGCTTTCCCAGAAGCCTGCGTGGAGGTGGAGGTCCTGCTGTCTCCTGGCCTTTCCCCTCCTCCCTCAGTGTGTGCAGATTCCCTGGTTGCGGGTGCAGGCTGTCTCTGTGCCTCCTGTTTCTCCGGTTTTCAGGAACTCGGGAGCCTGCAACTGTGCTGCATGCAGTCGGAGAGCAGGCGGGGACCAGAGGGCACAGGACTCCATCCAGCGGGTGGTGGGGAGGGGTCCCGGTGAGGGAAGGCACCCCCTCCTGTTCCAGTTCGTCTCAGCCCACGAGCTTCGCCCTGGACCTCATTTTCGCCCGAGAACAGGGAGACCACTCCCCAGAAGACAAATGGCACATGGACGCCACTAGCTTGGTGCCTGGCATGTCCGCATGCAGACTCCTGGAAAGCGTTTCCTTCTGTCCTTGGGGTCTGTGGGTCAGTGGTTGCAGACTTCCGTGCCTGCACAAAGTTGGGCAAGCTACAGTTTGAGGGAACGGCCCTCTCTCAGACGCCATAGATAAGCTTGGGGTCCCCCGAGCCCCCTCACATCTGGCCAACGGACTGCAAGTCTGAGGTCCTGATGGCCACCCTCGGGCTGGGTGATTTGCCCGACGGACTGGGAAGGCGCTGCCCTTAGCATAGCAGTTCAATCACAGCGAAGCAGATGCGTGGGCATCTTCAAGAGCACGAGGCCAGGGCAGAGTCAGGAAGCCCAGCTGCAGAGCTCCGGTGTCCTCAGGACGTGTGACCCTGGGGCCCGGATACAAGGCCATGCACCACAGGATGGTGCTGGTGCTGGCCGGGGAGCCTTTGGTATCCGGCGCATGAGAGAGCCCCACTAGCCCTGTCTGTGCGGCTGGCAGTTAGTGTCCTGTTCCGTCCAGGTGTCAGACCTCCTAGCTCCCAGGAGACCGACCCTCCTGCCCGGGAGGGCATTCTGGGGGCCAATATCTCCCCCTCAAGCCACCCCTGCCTGGGCTTTCCTAGAGCAAAACGGTCGTATGTGAGCACCGACATTCAGTAAAGTTTTCTCCTCCACCCGACAGCCGTTTGTGCCTCGCGATGTCCAGAACTATTGACACAGGCGTGGCCGACGGCTAGCTCGCTGAGCCCTTCCCAGGCTGGCCGTTTTCCTCGGCGTCATGCCCTGCGGAGGCAGCCATGCAGGTTTCAGTCCATTCGGCCGTCGGCATCAAATGCCGGCAAGGCCAGTGGGATGCCGTGTTGCAGCATGGGGGTGTCACCTGAAAAGGAAGCCGGCGCCCCTCCGTCCTTAGCTGTCGGCCCAGCCCCCCGCCCGACGTGCCTGGGTGTCTCCCGAGGCAAGGCTGCTCAGGCTCCCGGGCTTGCGTCCGAGCCCGTCAGGCTGCAGAGGCAGGCGCGGTCTCGGCACCCACCCGGGCGTCTGGTGTCCCTGCTCGCCGGACCCCCCCGGCCTTTCTGCAGGACTGAGCTCCTGTGGGGCTGGGTTTCCCACACTGTGGGACCCCCGGCTCAATCCTCCACCCTCGGCTGGGATTCCTCCTGCCCTCCGTTTGTACCCAGACATTTCCACCTTCGGAAGGGATATGCGGC
>NW_007240682.1:4309-5500 GCF_000164805.1 Carlito syrichta
CGTCTGCAAGCGCCGTGAGCCTTGGCTTGCCTGTCGGACTCAGGGCGTGAAGGGTTAGAGGTGTAGCCGGGCGTGGTGACTCACGCCTGTGATTCCAGCACTCTGGGAGGCCGAGGCAGTAGGATGGCTTGAGCCCAGGGGTTCCAGTCCAGCCTGGGCAGCAGAGTGAGACCTCATCTCTACGAAAAATACAAAAATCGGCTGGGCATGGGGATGCACGCCTGTAGTGCCAGCTGCCCAGGAGGTTGAGGCTGCAGTGAGCCATGATTGTGCCCTGTACTCAGGCCTGGTTGACAGAGTAAGACCATGACTCAAAAAAAACAAAAAAAACCAAACCCAAACCAAAACAAAAAACAGGATTAAGAGATGTGGATGCCGCTCCAGCCCTTGCAGGGTGCAGCCCTGGTTCCGGAACTGCCGCCTCAGACGGGGGAGAAGAAAGTGGAGGTGAGGTGGACGCTTCTAGGGAGGAAAGAAAGCAGTCAGGTCTCGCCAGCAACCCCCTTCCCAGTTGTCCTGGAAAAGGCAGAGGACTTCATGTAGCGGAGACTCCCGGCAGCTCGCTTTCAGGGTGAACACACACTTGGGAAGGCGTCAGCCACTCCCCCCTCCCCGCCCATCTTAGGGCCGTTTCCTCGGCCCCTTCCAGGTCTCCGTCCAGCCCTCACTCTGAGGCGTGTGCTCTGCCCATTGTTGGACACTTTGGGTTGTGCAGTGTGTTCCTCGGCCTGCAGCAGCGTGACCTGGCCGTCCAGGTTGGGGCCTGTCTCCTGTGGCCATTTTGTAGTATCCGGAGCGCTTGTGCCCATGCCGGGTGAGTGGCGCCCAGGCTGGAGTCAGCGTCTCTTCCTTGGGGCCCACCGTGCCCCCGTCCCTCTTGTTGGCAGACAGAACCGTCTATCAGAACCATTGCTTGGGGGCTACGTGGGGGAGGTGCCTGGGTCCACCCCATCTCCGCACTGCCGCAGCCCCCGGCGTCCAACACCTCATGACCCAGGTGGCCAGGATACCTGCTTGCCGGCTCCAGCCACTTTCCGCTCCTGGAATGGATTCTTTTTTTTTTTTTTTTTTGAGTTGAAGTCTCACTCTTTTGCCCAGACTGGAGTGCAGTGGCACGTGCTGCCAGCCACCGCAGCCTCGGCCTGCTGGGCTCCGGCGATCCTTCCGCCTCAGCCTTCCAAGTAGCTGGAA
>NW_007240682.1:5698-10740 GCF_000164805.1 Carlito syrichta
AACCCATGGGCTCAGGCAATCCGCTCACCTCGGCCTCCCAAAGTGCTGGGATTACAGGCTGAGCCACGGAGCCTGGCCTCCTGGAAGGGATTCTAACGGTGGGCGCTGGCATGTTCTACTGAACGTACCTCAGATGCCAGGCAGTTTCCACAGGACCCCTGGTGGGCATCCCGCTGGTAGGCTGGGTTTCCACTGCCCTCCCGCCTGGCCCTGCGGTCAGGGTGTTGGCCACCACTCATGGATCAGTAAAGTCGCTGGCGCCAAGCTGGCCTGGCCTTACCTTCTTCCGCCCGAGGGTGGCCTTCTAAGCAGGAGGCTGTCTGCACACCCTGGGGCTGCCATCTGGACGCCAGGCAGCTCGTTGCTGCCAGTCAAGAGCTTTCACAGAGCACTGCCCGGGGATGGCGGGCTCTGGCCGTGCCTCAGAGGGGCCTCCGAGCTGGCCCCAGGAAGACCCTACTTGCCGGTGAATACGCGTTCCCAGGCAGCTCACTGCTGCACAAACTGCTGCCCTTTTACGGGGAAGCTCTTCTGGGCACGGCCTCTCCCTACAGTGCTTCCGTGCCATGGCCCGAGCCTCAAGGTTGTGTTATGGCCCTCTAGCATGAGCCCAGGGGTTGCCTCTCAGATGGAAGTGGCCCGGTCCCAGTGGTCGCTGGGCGGCACTGACAGGATTTGCTGGGACTCCCAGCCTGTGCAAGGACTCCAGGCCCTCTCCGCAGGAGTGTTATGGGCAGGGCTGGCGATATTTCTGGACGTGGTGTGCGTGCTCTCCCGCGTCTGCACAGACGGAGCAGACGCTGGTCTTTCATCTGCCCTGCCGGAAGGCCAGAGTCCTGGCCTTGGGTTCCACAGCACGGGGGGAGGCCCCCCGTCGGACCCCGTGTCCTTCCACTGCACACGCAGGCCAAGGGGGTGCGAGCGCTCTCGGAGGGTTTGCCAGACGTCCCCGTCTCATGTCATTGTTCACTCTGCTCCCCGCAGGCGTTGCGTTTCCAGGTCCTCCCAGGGCACCTGGGCCCACGGAGACTTCACTGGCAAGCTCTGGAGGACCGTGCGGTGGCTCCTGCCCAAGGGCTCCCAGGAGAGGCGTCTCTTCCTGGCCATCTCGCCCCCTCGTGTGCGGGGGGCCCAGGGTCCTCGCTGGTGTTGGGCCAGGGGCCCGGCCTGCTCTCCGGCCTCCTCCCGGTGAGGCTGGGAGGCCCTCGCCTTGGGCACTTCAAGGCCCGGCTTCTCCTGGCTGCTTAGGTCTCCCAGCTCCTAAGAATCCCGCAGACGAGGCTCTAGCAGTGTGTTCAGGGCCCTTCTACGGGGACCCCTGCCGGGGCTTCAGGCAGTCCACCCAGCCTCTGAGAGAGCTGCGTGCAGACCTGTGTTCGGACCCCTTCCGTGTCCACTGTGTTCCCCCCATTTCTTTTTTTCTGAGTTGGAGTCTCACTCAGTCGCCCAGACTGGAGTGCAGTGGCCGCTCCCGGCCACCGCAGCCTCGACCTTTTGGGCTCCGGCGATCCTCCCGCCTCAGCCTTCCAAGTAGCCGGAACTACAGGCACGCGCTACCACGCCCGGCTAATTTTTTGATTTATTGTAGAGATGAGGTCTTGCCAAGTTGCCCAGGCAGGTCTCGAACCTGCGGGCTCAGGCCGTCCACTCGCCTCGGTCTCCCAAAGCGCGGGATGACAGGCCGAGCCACCGAGCCTGGCTCGTCCCCATTCTGAACAACAGTTTGGACGCTCCCATCGCGCCGAGAGGAGCGCCTGCACCCTCTGCCCGGTCTCTCCCTCGGCTTGGCCGGGTCTGCCCGACGCCCTTCCGTGTGTCGTCTCGGCAGCCCCTCTCCCAGGCCTGGGGATGGGGCCCGGCATCAGACACCCAGAGCCTCGGCTGGCGGCACGACCTGCCCGACACAGCCCTGGCTTGCACGGAGCCCTTGCAGATGCTGCTTCTGGTCACTTGGCCCTTCCTTGCAGCCCGGCGAGCAGTCCCAGGGAGCTTCTGAAGTCACGGGCTGACTTCGACCCCCAGATGCCGCTGGCAGCCGGCCGCCATTGCCTGCCGTGCGCCCCCGTGTGCCGGAAACGAAGGACTCCTCCTCTCCCACGCTCTTCCCGGCCACGTGCTTCAGCGAGTCGGGACGGGCCCAGAAATCCCACTTCGGACGCCAACAGCCACGAAGCCGCAAAGTATACGGCTTCAGGGAAAGTCTCCCCAGACGCCCTCACTGCGACACCAGCTGCGAGTTGGGGGGTGTCTCGGCCCCCGCCCCTCAGACCGGCCGGCTGCACATCGGGAGGCCCCATCACCGGCTCTGAGCAGCGTTTTACTAGAACGGCGCCCAGAACTCAGGAGGGTGCTGTGCCTACGGGCAGGGTTCTACCCGCTCGTGACGGGACACGCAGCTGAGCCGGCGGGGGAAGACGCCCGGAGACAGCGCCCGGGGTGGGTCCAGATGGGAGTTCCTGGCTTTCCTCTCCCGTGGGGTCCCACGCGGCATCCCCTCCTCCCAGACTCGATGGGTGGCAACACACGGGAGGCAGGCCACCCAGAGGCGTTCGTCTGAGCCTCTGGTACCTGGAGTCTTTATTGGAGCTCGTTGGTAGTTGGGGTGCGGATATCCCTAGCACAGGGTGGCGGCACCGTGGCTGTGGATGCCACAGGGGTGGCCCGGGAGCACGTCCCAGCACAGGGAATGCCGGCGTAGGTGCGGAAACACGCAAGGGAGAACGTCTACAAAGACGGTGAAACCGGCCAGGCACCGCTGAGTCGCAAGGGCCCACGGGGGATGACGGACACCGTGGCCACGGGCGCGCAGTCCACGGCCGAGGGGAGCCACGGAGGCCTCGTGGCAGCACTCCGAGGCCCTGTCTCCCGAAGTGAGGACAGGCGGAGCCAGGCGGTAGGCTGAAGGCCTCATGGTGAGTTTCCTGCCCAGTGAAACTGAAAAGGTCCCACAGCACGCGGTGAACAGCGGGAAGGTCGCGCCGGGCGAGGGAACAGCGCGTGCAAAGCTTCCGAGACAGAAGAACCTCTGCACTCCAGGGACTTGGGAGGGCGAGCACCGTCTGGGGGCCGAGGGGGAGGCGGGGTGAAGCCGGAGGGCGTGGCCGGCCTCGGGCAGGGCTCTCACCCTCCTCAGGGCACCGGAAGCTTCCAGTTGCCGGGGAGTGGTGGCAGGTCCCTCTGGCCACAGTCCGGGGGTGGGTTCCGGGAGAGCAGGCCCTGCAGGAGTCCCCTAGCGGCACCAGGACCCCATGGTTGGCCGGATCTCATGCCCAGGCCCCTCTTTTCCTTGTCTCAGACCCGCGGCAACCCTCTGTCTCAGCCTGGACAAGCCCGCTGGTCCCTCCCACCCCGCGCTGGGCCGCCCGTCCGTGTTCGTGGCCGTGCTCCCTGCGCGTGTGCTGCAGGGCTCCTCGGGGCTGCGATGGTGCCCCAGGCGGCCCTGCCGGTGGGAGGAGGACCGGCCAGTACCCTCGTCGGATGCCTCTGTCAGGGTGTACCTGATGCTTTTCTCAGGATGAGACCAGGCCTGTGGCTTCGGGAGGCCGCGCACAGAGGTGCGTGCCCTCCCGAGGGCACCTGTGGCCGCCGTGACACATCTCTGGTGGCGTGGGCCTTGTCCACCCGGCTGAGGTCACGCTGTCCAGGTCTGTCCCTGTGAAGAGACTCCTGCCCCGCCCCCTCCACTGAACTCTCCTGTGCCCACGTTTTTAATCGTGTGAACGGGCCGGGCTCGGTGCCTCAGCCTGTCATCCCAAAGCTCTGGGAGGCCCAGGCGAGGGGACTGCCTGACCCCGCGGGCTCGAGACCCGCCCGGCAACTTGGCGAGACCTCATCTCTCTACCATCAATCAAAAGAACTAGCCGGGCGCGGTTGCGCACGCCTGCAGTTCCGGCTATTTGGAAGACTGAGGTGGAAGGATCACTGAAGTCCAGCAGGTGGAGGATGGGGTGGCCGTGAGTGTGCCATGGCACTCCAGCCTGGGCAACGGAGTGAGGCTCTGACTCAAAAAAAAAAATAGCATTAATGACAGGTGTCACAGATGTGCCCCGTTTCTCCGTCGTTTGAGCCAGCACTGCTTTACGCTTCTTTTGCTGCCGCCGCGTGTGTCTCGTCTGTCTCCACGGCCCGTGGCAGAGCCTCCGTGGGATCCCCATGCCTACCCTGGGGGGACGCCCAGGCTGCCCCCGGGGCCCACCCGCAGACTCTGCTGCAGGGAGGGGCTTGTGCCCGGACTTCTCTGGACACGAAGCCAGGCGGGAACTGCTGCTCACGCAAGCGTGTCCGCCCCGGCTCTGACCGTTGTCTCAGGCTGCCCTCCGGAAAGCCTGCACACCCCCATCAGGGGTCTCACTCCCAACACACGCCCGGCTGAGACGCAGCAGGGCTTTGCCCCCAGGGCCCATGTGCAGGTGAGGTGTCTCGCCCAGCACACAGGTTCCAGGGGTTTGGTTTTGCCAAAGTCACGGGGCTGTCCCATCAACCGGTGCCCCGCCCCGTGGGATGCAGCGCCAAGTGGCTCATGGCTGCCCCGTCTCGAGAAGCGTGGAGCCCAGGTGTCGACACGGAGACGTTTCCGTGAACGGTTTGGTCTTGCGCCCTTCGGGAAGCCCGAGCCTTCCTCTTGCTCTTGGCTTCTCAGGGCAAGTCTATTCCAGAGGGCTCGACTAACCCTAACCCTAACCCTAACCCTAACCCTAACCCTGGGGCCCCGGAAGACTGTGGCTCCTGCCGCATAGACCCCGGTCGCTGGCAAGCTCTGTCCTCGCCGGAGAGCCGTCCCGTGGAGGTTACTCCGGCAGCCCAGTGGGAGGGGTGAGGGCCCGTCTCAGGAGGTGTGAGGGTGGCTCTGGAGGCCCCGGGCACGGGGCGGGGCCTGCCTGTCTCAGCCAGGTTCCGTGGTTTTTCCGGACAGGGACCCTGGCCGGCTGCCCCGCCAGCCAGTGGGCGGAAGCTCCTTCCAGCACGCTGGGTGCACCCCGGCCCTCTTCAGGGCACCAGTGTTCCCTGGTGGCTGTAGCTGCGCCCAGCCGCCCTGTCCGCCT
>NW_007240682.1:11006-12639 GCF_000164805.1 Carlito syrichta
AGGCGTGTCCCTGACACCACAGTCTCCCTGGGGTCTGCTCTCTGTCCCACCCCTGGGACCCGGGATTCCCACCCAGAGGCATCCTCCTGGTAAACAGAGCTGTGGCCTGGCTTGCTCTGCTGTGGCGGGCCCACCTCTGGTGGCCAGGTGCTTCCATGGTGGGCCAAGTGCCCTGCCCAGAGGCCGAGATGGCGTGGTTCCACGCCTGTCTGCCACGCTCCAGGCGCCGTGCTCGGGGCAGCGTGCTGTGGGGTCCCACGTCACCCTGCCACAACCTGGAGGGCGGCTTCTGCCTCCACACTACAGAGCTGGGAACTTGGCTCAGAGAGCGTCTGGCTCGCCCGAGGTCACACAGGGGCTCGACCTCTGTACGCGGCTGCAGAGGCTCCTGGCTCGGAAGCATGAGAAGCCACATCACTGGGAGAAATATTTCCGAGTGACAGCATGGACAAAGGCCCGCTGACCCAAGTCTACAAAGAACCCGTCAGATGCAACAATAAGAAAACAGCCTGGTTGGAGAGTGGGCCAAAGACCCGAGCAGCCACCTTCTCAGCCACAGAAGACACGCAGGTGACAGGTGGTGTAGGTAGAGATGCCCCACACTGCGCGGCATTAGGGGAACAAGCAAAGTCAGCCGCGAGGTACCACGACCCCGTGCCTACCAGGGTGGCCACAGTCCGCGCACGGACCACACCCAGGGCTGGTGAGGACGGGGCACACCTGGAGCGCTGTTTCCGGCTGGGGGAGCGAAGGCGGGGCGGCCACGGTGGAAGACGGCCGGGCAGGTTCTCACAAAGCGAAACACGCGTGGACCATGGGAGCCAGCAACTGCACTCATGGCTACTCGCTGAAAACCGCTGGCACAAAAACGGCACAGATGTTGACAGCAGCTTTGCTTATCATTGTCAGAATCCGGAAGCTGCCAAGGTGTCCTTCGGTGGGTGGCGGGATCCACGGTGGCACAACTGGACAGTGGGTGGTCCGTGCCGGGCAAGGGGCCGCCAAGCCCGAAGAGCCACGGAGGACCCCGGAGGCACGATGCCACGAGAGGCGCCAGCCTAGGAAGCCGGCCTGCTGCACAATTCCACCACGGGACACTCGGGAAGAGGCAAAACCGTGGAGACAGTCCCAAGGCCCGAGTTGCCAGGGGTGGGTGAGAGGAGGGTCGAGCAGGGGAAGCACCGGCGCCTTCGGGGCAGTGACTCCCTCCGGGCGACGCTGCGACCGTGGACACAGGTGGCTGCTCACCTGCCCAGCCCGTGGGCCGCGCAGCGGCAAGCGTGACCCTTGTGCGAACTGTGGATGCTGGGTGCTACTGACGCGTCAGCGCAGGTCCCCCGCCCGTGACAGCCGTCTCAGTCTGCTGGGGGTGTTTCGGGCGTGGGGGGGCTGGGTGTGTGGGAACCCTCGGCTCCTTGCTCTTGATTTTTCTGTGAACTGAAGCTGCTCTAGAGAATGAAGTCTACTCTAAAAACAGCAGCACCAAAAGCTCATCGCGTTGCCTACTAGCCTCGCAAGCACAGAGTGACGGGGGGCACGCACAGAAGCAGACACACCCGCGCCCGGTCACCGCCGTGGGCTCTGGAACCTCAGAGGGCTCCGTACTGGCATCCGGGAAGGCTTCCCGGAGGAG
>NW_007240682.1:12982-14744 GCF_000164805.1 Carlito syrichta
GCCCCTCGGCACGTGGAAGTGAAGCGGGTGTGCGCGCCGCCAGGTCGCCGTGCTGTATGCTCTGTTGGCGGAGAAGCCACGGGGCGCCGTGGCACAGGCCCCTTGAGTGTTCCGATAACTACTGTTCAGCAGAACCTGCAGACTTGTCCAGACTGCCAAAGGCATCTGGACACACGTGCACACCCGGACGTCACCCACTCAGACACGCACAGGCGCCCGGACACACACGCACACACAGGCACACACTCGTGCGTGCACCCGTGCACACAGGCACACGTGCATGCACACAGACACAGACACACACGGGCATGTACACAAACACAGACACACAGGTGTATGCGCATAAGCACGAGCACACACAAGGGCACACACGTGCGTGTACACAGACACAGGCACATATACAATCCATGCACATAAACATGGGTACACACACATACATGTACACAGATGCACACACACGTCCATGCACATACACATGGGCACACACATGCACGTGCACACACGTGAACCCATGCACACCCACGGCTGAGAATCCCTCTGGAGGGACGAAAGGCAACGCCAGTGAGTGTCCAGTCCACAGTGGCTGGCCATATAATTATGGCGTAGCCGCGGACACCTGAGTGAGAAAGAGGGACTTCCAGCAATCAGGCCAGACAGTGGGCATGGGCGGAGGATCCCTAGCACACCAGGACCAGGGCCACCCTGCGCCCAAGGCCTGCGGGACGTCTGTGGGCGTGTGGCTGTGACGGGGGGAGCCTGCGGACCGCACTGGGGGCCTGCCTCCTCCCGGCCGCGTGTCCGGCGCCTGGGTTCTCCAGACGTCAGGCCTGAAGCCCCGTGTGCGGCCTGGCCACCTGGCCCCGGAGGCCTTGTCCAGCCGTTCCCAAGGGGGCCAGCGGGCCGGGGCTTGCCTCGCCTCCTCCGAGGACGGTGAGTGGGCCACGAGGGCAGCCCTCCTGCCTCAGCAAACCCGTCCTCCCTTCCACGGCCAGCCCCTTTTGCAGATGCAGAAACTGAGGCCCGGGGGCTTGAACACTTGCCCAGGCGACACAGGGACTCCCCCGGGGTGATGAGGGGCTGCGGACAGGACACTGGCCTTCCTGAGCCTCGGGCCCCTGTCTGCGGTGCCTCCGGGAGATGCCTGGGCCGAGCCAGGAGAGGGCCCTCGGCTTTGGCTCCCCTCCTTGCAGATCCTGCTGCGATTCCCGCCCCCAGCCCGTGGCCGCCACTCCCTGCCTGCGCCCTGCGCTCCAGCTGCTCCAGCTGCCCCGCCGCCAGCCCTTCCCAGCTCCCTTGTGCCCCTTTGCTTCTCACGCCTGTGCCCATTCTGCACCCTGCGCTCGGGGTGCCTGGCAAACTCCTACGTATCCTGCGATGCCTGACTCTGACCACCCTGCCCAGAACTGGCATCTCCCTGCTCTGTGCCCCGCTGCCTCCCCATGGGCCTGCAGGGCAGCCCTGCCTGAGAGTCGCCCAGAGAAACATGCGCTCAGAGTCCCAGCACCGAGCAGCAGGCCTGGCATCCAGTGGGCACTAGCACACTTGTGGAATGGACGGGCATGTGCACTGCACTCTCTACCCGCGTGTGAGCCGCTGGAGAGAAGGGCTGTCCTCTCCAGCTGCCCAGGGGGCGATCAGAGTTCATCCAGTTCTGCAGGCTGGGCCAGAGCTGGAGGGAGGAGCAGCCCGTGCGGCCGCAGCCGTGGGACGGGGGCCCCAGGCCGGGCCACGCGTCTGCTCCAGGCTCCCGGCACCCGTCCCC
>NW_007240683.1:0-563 GCF_000164805.1 Carlito syrichta
CCATTCCATTTCTCTCCATTCTTCTCCATTCCAATGAATTCCAATCCACTCCTTTCCTCTTCTTTCGATTCCTTTTGATTACATTCCATTCCCTTCTAATTCATTCATTTGAATTACATTCGATTCGATTCCATGCCATTCCAAACCTTTCAATTCCATTGAATTTCATTCAATTCCATTCCATACCTCTTCATTTCATTCCATTCCATTCCGCCCAACTCCATTACATTCAATTCCATTCCATTCCATTCCATTACATGCCTCTCCACTTCATTCCATTCCATCCCTTTCCACTGTTCTCTCTTCCTTTCCATTAAATACCATTCTTCTCCATTCCATTCCATTTCATTGCATACCTCTCCACTCCATTGCACTTCTATCCATTCCATTCCATTCCACTTCATTCGATTCCACTCCACTCCATTCCACACCACTCCGTTCTACTCCAATCCATTCCATTCCATTCCACTCCACTCCACTTTTCTCCATTCCATTCCATTCATTCCATTCCACTCCATTATATTCTCTTCGTCTTCATTCCACTCCATTCCTCTCCATTCCAG
>NW_007240684.1:0-365 GCF_000164805.1 Carlito syrichta
AATCCAAAGGAATGGAGACGATTGCAATGGAAAGGACTGGAAAGGAATGGAATATAATTAGAGGATTGTAATGGAATGGAATAGATTGGAGAGGAATGAATTTGAATGGAAAGGAATGGAAAGGAGAGGAATGGAATAGAGAGGAATTGAATGGAAAGGAAGGGAATTTTGAGGAATAGAATGGAATAGAATGGAGAGGAATTGAATGGAGGGGAAAGGAATGGAATCAAATGGTATTCAATGGAATGGAATGGAAAGGGATACAAAGGTATGGAAGGGAAAAATGGAATGGAATGGAACGGAATGGAATGGAGTGTTGCAGAATGGAATGGATGGGAGAGGTATGGTATTTAATGAAACGGCAT
>NW_007240685.1:0-658 GCF_000164805.1 Carlito syrichta
AGAAGAGGAATAGAATTGGGAGGAATGGAATGGTGGGGAATGGAATTGATAGTAATTGAACGGAGAGGAAAGGAGTGGAGAAGAATAGAATTGAGTGGAACGGAGAAGAGTGGAATGGATGGAATGCAATGGAATGAAGATGAATGGAATGGAGAGGAATGGAATGGAGTGAAATGGAATGAAGAGGAATGGAATGGAAAGACATTGCTTGGATAGGAAAGGAGAGGAATGGAATGAAATGTAGTGCAATGGAATGAAGAGGAATGGAATGGAGAGGAATGAATTGGAGAGGAATTGAATGGATAGGAATGGAGCCGAATGGAGTGGAAAGGAATGCAATGCAAGGTAATAGAATGGAGTGAAATAGAATGGAATGGAGGGGAGTGGATTGGAATGGAGAGGAATCCAAACGTAAGGAATGGAAAGTAATTTAAAAAGATGGAATAGCATATAGAGAATTGGAACGGAAACGAATGAAATGGAGAGAAAAGGAAGGGAATGGAATGCAGAAGAGTGGAATGGAGTGGAGAGACGTGGAATGTAATGAAGAGGAAAGGAGTGGAGGAGAGTGGAATGGAATGGAATGCAATGGAGAGGCATGGAATGGAATGAAATGGAGAGGAATGGAATGGCATGGAAAATAATGTAGAGGAATGGA
>NW_007240686.1:0-949 GCF_000164805.1 Carlito syrichta
TGATTATTGGTATATAAGAATTTGTACTTCCACGTCGCCAGGGTAACTTCCGGGTAGTCTTACTGAGAACAAAAAGAATCTGGATTACAGGACACCAATCCAAGAATTCTACATTGACACCTTATAATGGGTAATCTGGAATCTGGCATTCTTCAGGGCTACAGGTTTCTTGGATATGACAATTTTTTCATTATAGATTATCAGCAACCTTCTGGTTTTCTTGATAGATGTAATCGAGAATGTGTACCCTAAAGTCCCTTGGGTTCCTAAGGACAACAAAGGGCAGATTTCAGAACCCAATGAATCTTATCGCCATATTTCTATGTAACTACAGCCTTATGGTGGACCTTGTAATCCTAAAACTTCTGTTTGTCCTTCTATTCCGATAGGGGCCTGGTGTTTTCAGGTTGCCAAATATTTATTACATATTGTTCAGGGTAACCAGGATTCATGGATTCCACGACACTAGGTAATTTCTGGGCATCTGCCTATTTGTATACAGATTTTTTTGGATCCACATCACGAGGGAACATCAGGGAATATTGCTGAGATTGAAAACGATCTCCGGTTCTAGGAGTTCTCATTCGACAGAAAGTACAGAGCATCTTGATAAGGTTTAATCAGCAATCTGGGCTTCAGCGTCCCTACATTTTTCAGTGCTACGAGCACTGGAGTTACCCTTAATTGGTCATTACAGATCCCTGGGAACATACTATTCTCTTGATCGTTGTAATCGAGGATCTGGCCGAAAGGTCCTTTTGTGTCTTATGAATATCTAGGACCATAATCAGGTATCCCAGGAATCAAACGGCAAATGGTACAAAATCCCTCGATTCAGGTAACCACCAACTACAGAAATTTCTTGTGGTCGGGCTAGTGGGAATTGGGACATGGGTTTAGGAGAGTCCACATTTTCGGGAAGTCTTGTTAAAGGGAACCAGGAATCTTG
>NW_007240687.1:0-693 GCF_000164805.1 Carlito syrichta
CACGTGTCCTCAATCCCTAAAAAACTTCAGGGCATCTTGCTAAGGGATAAACACGAATCAGGGTTTTTGAAGCATGAATCATCGGAAATGGGGTCCTCATATAGAGGCAAATACACGGCCTTTTGCTAAGAAAGGATAAGGAATCTGGGTTGCACGTGTTCTCTATCCCAAAAGTACTACAGAGCCTCTTGCTAAGGGCTAAACAAGAATAAGGGATTCGAAGCAGGAATGTTGGTAATACTCCTCATATCAGGAAACTTCGAGGCCTCTTCCTAAGAAAAAATAAGGAATCTGTTTTACATGGTTCCTCAATCACAAAAAGCTAAGGACTAAACAAGATCAGGGCTTCAAGCACCCCTCATGTTTTTTTTGGAGGGGGTTGGAGTCTCACTCTTTCTCCCAGACTGGAGTGCAGTGGCTGCTCCTGGCCACCGCAGCCTCAACTGCTAGGCTCTGGTGATCCTTCCGCCTCAGTCTTCCAAGTAGCCGAAATTACAGGCATGCGCTACAATGCTCGGCTGATTTTTTTTTTAAATTTATTGTGGAGATGAGTTCTCTCTGCCCAGGCAGGTCTCGAACCCGCAGACTCAGCAATCCACACACCTCAGCCTCTCAAAGGCACGGGATTACAAGCTGAGCCACCAAGCCCGGCTCACCCCTCATGTTTTAGAGCTATTGTTATTCGTCTTGCTA
>NW_007240688.1:0-360 GCF_000164805.1 Carlito syrichta
ATGAAATGGAATGTATGGAGTGGCCTGAAATGAAGTAGAATGTAATGGAATTGATTGGGGTGGAATGGAATGGAATGGAACGGAGAGGAATGGAATGGATAGGAATGGAATCGAGAGGATTGGAATGTAATGGAATGGAGAGTAATGCGTTAGAGTTGAATGGAATTTAATGGAATGGAAAGGAATGGAGAGGAATTTTATGGAATGGAGAGGAATGGAATGGAATCGAGTGGAGTGGAATGGAATGGAGTGGAATAAAATGGAATGGAAAGGAATGGATGGAATGGAGTGGAGTGAAATGGAATGGAGTAGAGTGGAAAGGAATGGATGGAATGGAGTGGAGTGAAATGGAATGGAGTA
>NW_007240689.1:0-350 GCF_000164805.1 Carlito syrichta
ATGGAGTAGAGGAGAATAGAATGGAGAGGAATAAAATTTAGAGGAATAGAATGGAGAGAATTGGAATAAAGAGGAGTGGAGTGGAATGCAATGGAGTGGAGTGAAATGGAATGGTGAGGTATGGAATGCAGAAGAATCAAATGGAGTCCAAGGGAACGGAATGGAATAGAATGGAATGGAATGGAGAGTAATGTAATGGAAAGGATGGGATTGAATGAGTGGAATAATTTGGAATAGAATGGAGAGGAATTGAATGAGGAATTGTAAGGTAATACAGAGGAATTGAATGCTAACGAATGGAAAGAATGGAGAGATGTAATGGAATTAAAAAAATGGAATGGAGAGGAGTG
>NW_007240690.1:0-1939 GCF_000164805.1 Carlito syrichta
CCTAAAAGATAAACAATTTCCACCAAGAATAACCTACCCGGCCAAGCTAAGCTTCATCAGCCAGGGAGAATTAAAATCTTTCCCAGATATCCAATCCCTAAGACTTATGCTGCCACCAAACCAACTCTACATGAAATACTTAAGAAAGTATTAAACACAAAAGAAAAGGGGAAAAAAAAACAATGTGCTTCAAAAGAGTACAGGAAAAAGAATAAAATATACATGAACCAAGCCCAAAACCAAAAGACAAAAAAACCAAGTGGAAGAACAAAATTCTATAAGAAGCTATTATAGGGATGAACTCTCATATTTCAATAATTAGCCTGTATGTGAATGGATTAAATGCACCACTGAAAAGACATAGAATGGAAAATGGATAAAATATCACCAGGCAACAATATACTGCCTTCAAGAGACCCATCTCACTAGAAAGGACAGACCAGACTCAAGTAAGAGTATGGGAAAGAAATTTTCAGGTGAATGGAACACAAAAGAAAGGAGGGGTCACGATCCTGATTTCAGACAAAATATCATATCAAAAATTAAAAAAGATACAAAAGTCCACTACATAATGATAAAAGGTTCTCTCCATCAACAAGAAATATCTATACTAAACATATATGCACCCAACATAGGTACGCCAACTTTCATAAAGCAAATTCTAGGAAAACTAAAGAAAGATATTGACTCTAACACCATCATAACTGGGGACTTTAATAACCCGCTCACAACCCTAGACAGATCATCAGGACAAAAAATCAGGAAGGAGATCCAGAACCTCAGTGTGATTCTGGACCAAATGGACTTAATTAATACCTACAGAACACTCCATCCAAAGACCAAAAAATACACATTCTACTCATCACCACATGGAACATATTCTAAGATTGACCACATAATTGGCCATAAATCAAGCATAAGTAAATTTAAAAGGACCGAAATTCTACCATGCAACTTCTCAGATCACAGTGGAATAAAAATAATCATTAACACCAACAAGGTCCCCCCAAAACCCACAAAGACATGGACACTAAGCAGCATGATGCTAAATAACTCCTGGACCAATGATGAAATCAAAACAGAGATCAAAAGATATCTGGAAACAAATGAAAATGAAGAAGCATCTTACCAAAATCTCTGGGATGCCATGAAATCTGTAGTAAGAGGGGAATTTATATCCCTACAGACGCACATGAAGAAAATGGAAGGATCACAAATTAATAGCCTAACAAGACACCTAAAAAAGCTGGAAAAGCAAGACCACAAAAACCCTAATTTCAGCAGAAAAATCCAGATCACCAAAATAACAGCCTAAATCCAGGACATAGAAGACAAAAAGATAATACAAAAATCAATGAAACAAAAAGCTGTTTCTTTGAAAGGAAAAACAAGTTCGACGGTCCCCTAGCTAGACTGACCAAGAAAAAGAGAGAAAAAGTCCAAATAAACACAATCAGAAAAACAAAAGATGAAGTCACATCTGATCCTGAAGAAATACAAAAGATCATTGGAGACTACTATGTACACTTGTATGGAAACAAACTTGAAAACCTTTTGGAAATGGAGGATTTTCTGTCATCACACAACCTGCCTAGGTTGAAACAAGAAGAAATTGAGACCCTAAATAGGCCAATAACAATCAAGGAAATTGACTACGTAATAAGAAAATTACCTACAAAAAAAAGCCCTGGACCAGATGGCTTTCCAGCAGAATTCTACAAGACATTTAAGGAGGAGCTTATACCAACCCTACTGAAGGTATTCCAGGCGATTGAGAAAGGCGGAACTCTCCCCAAATCATTTTACAAAGCTAACATCACATTGATACCCAAGCCAGGTAAAGACCCAACAAAGAAAGAGAACCATAGTCCAATATCACTGATGAACATAGATGCTAAAATTCTCAACAAGATCCTAGTGAACCGGATTCAACAACACA
>NW_007240691.1:0-329 GCF_000164805.1 Carlito syrichta
AACAGTTAGCTACCTCATGAACCAACTCATTATGTCAGCTAGTTATCTCGTTAGCCAACTAGTTAAGTCAGCTACATAACCAGCTAACTAGCTAAGTCAGCTAGCTAAGTCGGTTAGCTCACTAGTTAGCTAATTATTTAAGTCAGCTACTTAAGTCTGCTACCTAACTAGTTAGCTAATTAGTTGAGTCAGCTAGCTATTCAGCTAGTAAAATTAGCTTATTTAACCAGCTAGCTAACTACTTATTTCAGGTCATTAAGTCAGCTAGTTGACTAGTTAAGTCAGACAGTTAAGTTAGCTAGCTAAGTAGTTAAGTCAGCTAGCTAAGT
>NW_007240692.1:0-770 GCF_000164805.1 Carlito syrichta
AATTAACTAGGTGACTTAACTAGCTAGCCAGCGGTCTAGACAGCTGATTTAACTATCGAGCTACCTAGCTAGCCAGCTGTCTAGCCAGAAGACTTAACTAGGTGACTATACTAGTCAACCAGCTTGCTAGCAGGCTTACTTAACTGTCTAGCTACCTAGCTAACCAGATGGATAGCCAGCTGACTTAACTAGCTAGCGACCTACATACCCCAATGTCTTGCCAGCTGACTTAACTACCTAGCTAACGTGCTGGCTAGTGAGCTGACTTAACTAGGTTTTTTACCTAGCTAACTGACTGACTAGCCAGCTGAAATAACAAGCTAACTACCCAGCTAGGCACCTGGCTAGCAAGCTGACTTATTTCGCTGACTTAACTAGCTAGCAAGCTGACTTAAGTAGCTGAATTAACCAGCTAGCTACCTAGCTAGCCAGCTGGCTTACCTAACTTGCTTACCTGACTAGCTACCTAGTTAGTTGACTTATCTAGCTGACTTAACTTGCTAGTTAACTAACTAATATAGTTAGCTTCCTATCTAACCAGGTGATTTAACTAACAGAAATAACCAGCTAGCCAAATGGCTAGCCACCTGACTTAACTAGCTTTTTAACTAGCTAACCAGCTGGATAGCCAACTGACTTCATGAACTGACTTAACTAGCTAGCCACCTTTTTGTCAGCAGATTTAACTAGCTGACTTAACAATCTAGTCGGCTGGCTAGCCAGCTAACTTAAGTAGCTGGCTACCTATCTAGCCAGCTGGCTAGTCAGCT
>NW_007240693.1:0-518 GCF_000164805.1 Carlito syrichta
ATGGAATGGAGTCGAATGGATTGGAATGGAGAGGAGTGGAATGGAATGCAATGGAGTGGACATGAAAGGAACGAAATGGAATGGAGTGGAATGGAATGAAATGAACAGGAATGAAATGGAGAGGAATGTAAAGGAGCAGAATAAAGTGGACAGGAATAAAGAGGAATGGAATGGATTGGAATGGAATGGAGAGTAGTGGAATTGAATGGAATGGATTGGAAAATAAAAATGTAGTGGACAGAAATGGAATGGAGAGGAATGGATAGGATAGGAATTGGATTGAATGGAATGGAATGGAGAGGAAATTGTGGAAAGGTATACAATGGAATGGAATGGAGAGGAATGGAATGGAATGGAGTGGAATGGAATGTATTGGTTAGGAATGGAATGGAGAGGAATGGAAGGAGCGGAATGGAATGAAATGTAGAGGAATCCAATGGTAAAGTATAAAAAGGAATTGAAAAAGATGGAATGGAATTTAGAGGAATTTAATGGAAACGAATACAACGGAGAGAAAA
>NW_007240694.1:0-679 GCF_000164805.1 Carlito syrichta
GCTAGCCAGCTAGCTACTTTGTTAAGTCAGCTAGTTATGTCAGCTAGATAGGCTACTGGTAATCTAGGTAACTAGGCAATTAAGTCAGCGGCCTAGCCAGCTGACCAGCTAGATAAGTCAGCTAGTTTAGTCAGCTGGCTAGCTAAAGTCAGCTCGTTAAGTCAATTGTCTCTCCAGCTGGCTATCTAGTTAAAAAGCTTGTTACATCCGATAGGTAGACAGCTGGCTTGCTAGTTATTTCAGCTAGTTAAGTTACCTGGCTAGCTAGGTACCTAGCTAGTTAAGTCAGCTTGATATGTCAGCTAGCTAGCTAGTTAAGTCAGCTAGTTAAGTAAGCTAGTTAAGTAACCTAGCTAGCTAAATCATCTAGCTAAGTCAGCTGGCTAGCTAGTTAAGTTAGTTTATTAAGTCAGCTGGGTAGCCAGCTGCCAAGCAGGATAGCTACCTTTATGTCAGCTGGTTAGCCAACTGGCTAGCTAGTTAAGTCACCTAGTTAAGTCAGCTCACTGGCCAGCAGGTTAGCAGGTTGTTAGGTAGCTAAGACAGCTGACAAGCCAGCGGACTATGTAGGTAGGTAGCTAGTTTTACCAGCTGGCTAGCCTGATTGCTATCTAGTTAAGTCAGATAGTCAAGTCATCTGGCTAGCTGGCTGGGTAGCTAGGTGGCTGGCAAGTTAAGT
>NW_007240695.1:0-416 GCF_000164805.1 Carlito syrichta
GCCAGCTGGCTTAACTATCTAGCTACTTGGCTGACTGAGTGACTAGGCAGCCGACAAGTTTGCTAGCAGGCTGGCCAGCTGGCTAGCCTGCCAGCTTATATAGCCAGCCAGCTGGCTGGACAGTCGGATAGCCAAGCAGCTTAATTAGCCAGTCACCCTGTTGGTCAGCCGGCTAGCAAGGTAGCTTAACTAGCTTGCCACCTTCATGACCAGCCTGATAACCAGCCGACTTAACTAGCTGACAACTAGATATCCATCGGAGTAGCGAACTGGCTTAACTAGCTCACCACCTAGCTAGCCAGCTGGTAAGTCAGCTCACTTAACTCACTGACTTCACCAGCTAGCCAGCCAGCTATCCAGCAAGCTTAATTAGCTAGCTACCTACCTAGCCTGGTGGCTAGCCAGCTGACTTAACT
>NW_007240696.1:0-527 GCF_000164805.1 Carlito syrichta
GCCAGCTGACTTAACTAGGTAGCTATCTACTAGGTTCATGGCTAGCAAGCTGAGTTAACAAACTGAATTAACTAGCTAGACAGCTGACTTCACTAGCTGACTTAGCTAGCTAGATACCTAGCTAGCCAGCTGACTTAACTAGCTAGCTACCTAGCTACCCAGCTCACCAGCCAACTGACTTAACTCACTGACTTAACCAGCTAGCCTGCTAGGAAGCCCGCTGACATAACTAGCTGACTTAACCAGCTACCCATTTGGCCAGCCAGCTGACTGAACTCACTGACATCATTATCTAGCCAGGTAGTTATCTAGCTGACTTATCTAGCTAGCTACTTACCTGGACATTTGCCTTCCAGTTCTCTTAGCCAGCTGAATTAATCAGCTAGCTGGCTAGCTAGCCAACTGACTTACCTATCTCCCTACCTAGGTAGCAAACTTGTCAGTCAGTTGACTTAACTAGCTGACTTAACTAGCTAGCTACATATCGAGCCAGCTGACTTATTTAGTTATCTAACTAGCTAGCTATG
>NW_007240697.1:0-492 GCF_000164805.1 Carlito syrichta
CCTTTTATCTCTATTCCATTCCATTCCATTCCTTTCCTCCCCATTTCATTCCTCTCCAATTCACTACATTCCTCTCCATTCTATTGCATTCCACGCTTTTCCACTCCATTCCATTCCTCTGCATTCTATTCCTTTCCTTTCCATTACATTCAAGTATAATCCATTCATCTCTATTCCATTGTATTCCATTCGTCTACATTCCATTCCTCTCCATTCCATTCAATTGCTTTCCTCTCCAGGTCATTCAATTTCTCTCCATTTCATTGCATTCCTCTCCGTTCCATTCCATTTACCTTCAATTCATTCCATTCCATTTCATTCCTCTCCGTTCCATTCCACTGCATTCCAATCCATACTATTCCCCTCCATTCCATTCCTTTCCATTCCATTTCACTCCATATCTCTCCATTCCATTTCTACCCATCCATTCCCCTCCATTCCATTCCTCTCCGTTCCATTCCTCTCCATTCCATTCCATTCCTCTCCCTTCCG
>NW_007240697.1:1606-2370 GCF_000164805.1 Carlito syrichta
TCTCCACTCCCTTCCATTCCATTCCTCTCTTTGCCATTCCTCTCCATTCCTTTCCATTCCCTTCCATTCCAATTCACTCCATTCCACTCCTCTCCACTCCATTCCATTTATGTCTATTCCATTCCATTCCATTCCATTCCACTCCATTCCATTTCTTTCCATTCCTCTGCATTCCACTCCATGCCTCTAAATTCTACTGCATTCCATGTCATTCCATTCCGATCCACTCCATTTCGTTCAATTCGCTACATTGCAGTCCAATCCTCTCACTTTCTGTCATTCCATTCCATCTACTCCATTTTTTCCTTCTCCATTCAATTCCTCTCCATTCGGTTCCTTTCTATGACTTTCCATTCCACTTCTTTTTATTCCATTTATCTCCATTCCCTTCCACTCCATTCCATTCCATTCCATTGCTCTCCTTTCGATACCATTCCATTCTATTCCATTCCACTCCAATCCTCTCCATTCCATTGGATTCCATCAAGTCCTTTCCTCTCAATTCCACTGCATTGCATTCATTTGATTCGATTCCATTACACTCCATTCTTTCCATTCAATTCCTCTCCATTCAATTCCATCCCATTTCATTCCATTTCAGTCCATTCCATTCCATTCCATTCAACTCCATGCCCTTTCTCTCCATTCCAGTCCTTTCCATTTCATTCCATTCCTCTCCATTACCTTCCATTCCATTCCATTCCATTCCATTCTATTGTGTTCCATTCCATTCTTCTCCATTCCATTCCATCCCATTCCATTCC
>NW_007240698.1:0-627 GCF_000164805.1 Carlito syrichta
CAGAACAACAAAAACAACAACAAAATAGTAACGACTATTTATTTATTTATTGTTTAAGTTGGAGTCTCACCCTGTTGCCCAGGCTGGAGTGCAGTGGCATGCTCACGGCCACTGCAGCCTCGACCTGTTGGGCTCAGGCGATCCTTCTGCCTCAGTCTTCTAAGTAGCTGGAACTATAAGCACGCACCACCACATCTGGCCAATTTTTTTTTTTTTGAGTTGGAGTCTCACTCTGTCACCCAGACTGGAGTGCAGTGGCCGCTCCCGGCCACCACAGCCTTGATCTGCTGTGCTCCAGCGATCCTTCCGCCTCAGCCTTCCAGGTAGCTGGAACTACAGGTGCGCGCTACCACACTCAGCTAATTTTTTTGATTTATTGTAGAGATGAGGTCTCGCCAAGTTGCCCAGGTGGGTCTTGAACCCACGGGCTCAGGCAATCCACTCACCTCAGCCTCCCAAAGCGCAGGATTACAGGCTGAGCGACCGAGCCCGGCTCAATTTTTTGATTTATTGTAGAGAAGATGTCTTGCCAAGTTGCCCAGGCTGGTCTCAAACCCATGGGCTCAGGCAATCCTCTCACCTCGGCCTCCCAAAGTGCTGGGATTATAGGCGTGAGCCACAGTGCCC
>NW_007240699.1:0-526 GCF_000164805.1 Carlito syrichta
AACACAAGAGATTCAGAGAACCCCTGCAAGACAACAAATGAGAAGACCAACTTCTAGACATGATGGTTCACCTAAGCAGAGTAGGCATAAAAGAAAAAATCTTAAAGGCGGCAAGAGAAAAAGGCCAGATCACCTACCATGGAAGAGCAATTAGAATAGCAGCAGATTTATCTACAGAAACCCTGCAGGCTACGAGAGCTTGTGTGCTATCTTCAAAGTCCTAAAAGATAAACAATTTCAACAAAGAATAACCTACCCGGCCAAGTCAAGCTTCATCAGCGAGGGAGAATTAAAATCTTTCCCAGATATCCAATCCTTAAGAATTTACGCTGCAACCAAACCACCTCTACTTGAAACACTTAAGAAAGTACTAAACACAGTAGAAAAGGAAAAAAGAACAACATTCCTCACAAGAGTACAGGAAAAAGAATAAAATACACATGAACCAACCTCAAAACCAAAAGAAAGACAAAAAGCCAAGTGGAAGAACAACAACTCTATAAGAACTCTATGATAGGGATGAATT
>NW_007240700.1:0-729 GCF_000164805.1 Carlito syrichta
TAACAATCAAGGAAATTGACTACGTAATAAGAAAACTACCTACGAAAAAAAGCCCTGGACCAGATGGCTTTCCAGCAGAATTCTACAAGACATTTAAGGAGGAGTTGATTCCAATCCCACTGAAGGAATTTCAGGTGATTGAGAAAGATGGAACTCTCCCCAAATCATCTTAGAAAGCCAGCATCACACTGATAACCAAGCCAGGTAAAGATCCAACAAAGAAAGAGAACTACAGGCCAATATCCTGATGAACATAGATGCTAAAATTCTCAACAAGATCCTAGCAAGCCAGATTCAACAACACATCTCAAAAATCATCCATCATGACCAAGTAGGCTTCATCCCTGGGATGCAAGGCTGGTTCAACATTCGTACAACCATAAATGTAATTAAATACATCAACAGATGTCAAAACAAAAACCACATGATTATATCATTAGATGCAGAAAAAGCTTTTGATAAAATCCAGCACCCCTTCTTGATAAAAACCCTCGAATACTTAGGCATATGGGGAACATACCTCAAAATAGTAAAAGCTATCTACGAGAAACCCACAGCCAGCATAGTCCTAAACCGACAAAAGTTGGAACCATTTCCCCTGGAAACTGGAACAAGACAAGGATGCCTACTCTTATCCCTCCTGTTCAATATAGTATTGGAAGTCCTGGCTCGAGCAATCAGAGAAGAGAAGGCAATCAGGGGTATCCAAATAAGAAAAGAGGAAGTCAA
>NW_007240700.1:2022-39960 GCF_000164805.1 Carlito syrichta
CAAGGGTGCCTGAATGAAGCATATTTGTATACCTAACCCTTAACTGTACCCCACAATATCATAATAAAAAATATTGATTATAAAAAAATTAAAAAGTGGATATGAGGTCATTTTTTTACTGGTATGATTGAAATATCTGCCTAGATGAAATGATTTATAGAGTCAGCAACTGAAAACTCACTGGCTGGGTGTGGTGGCTCACGCCTGTAATACCAGCACTTTGGGAGGCAGAGGTGAGAGGATTTCCTGAGCCCAGGGGCTCGAGACCAGCCTGGGCAACATGGTGAGACCTCAACTCTACAATAAATCAAAAAATTAGCTGGGTGTGATGGTGCACACCTTTGGTTCCAACTATTTGGAAGACTGAGGCAGCAGGATCACTTGTGCCCAGCAGGTTGAGGCTGCGGTGGCTGTCATAAGCATGCCACTGCACTCCAGCCTAGGTGACAGAATAAGACTGTGACTCAAAAAAAGAAAACTCACTTGCATGTATTTTCTCAGATTCTATTTTTCTTGATTACAAAAGGAATAAGGGAAAACCATTAATGTGCTAAGAAGTATAGAGGGGGAAAATCAGTCACCCAAAGTCCCACCACCAAGAACTTTATTCTTTTGGCATTTAACCTTCCAGTGTCTCCAACATGATTTATTTACAGAGTTGAAAATCATACTGCTAATTCATCTATGTATTTGTTTTAATCTAACATTGTAAGCATTTTCCCATTTCACTGATATCTCTTTGAAAATAATTGTTGTAATAATTGACTTGAATTTTTTGTAGTTTTGAATTTAAATTTTTTTAAATTGTGGAAAAATACATGTAAGAGAAAACTAACCATCTTAACCATTTTTAAGTGTACAGTTCAGTTTTCATTAAATATATTTACATTGTTGCACAGACATTACCTTTTGTGGCTATGTTGCTTCTTTTCTCCCTACCTTTAAATTTCACATATAGTAAAATTCACTTGGGTGGAGTATACAATTTTATGAGTTGTGACAAAACCATACAGTTGTGTAACCACTACCACAATCAATATTTGCAACAGTTCCATCACCCCTCAAAAGGCTCTCATTTCCCTTTGTCATCTTTTCTCTACCCTCAGCTCCTGGAAACCACGCACTCTTTTTTTTTTTTTGGCCCCATAGTTTTGTCTTTTCCAAAATGTCATATAAATGAAATCACACCATATGTAGCTTTTGGAGACTGATTCTTTTTAGAGTAATATGTTTGAAATTAATTCTCGCTGTATATGTCGGTAGTTTCCTCCTTTTTAATTCCTGAGTAGTATTCGATTATATGTATGTATACTAGTTTGTTTATTCATTCACCAGTTAAATATTTACGTTGTTTTCAGTTTTTGGTAAGTATATTAAAAAAAACTATAAACATACCCATATAAGTTTTGTGTTTTTTCATTTATCTTGGGTAAACACCTAGAAGTGGGATTGCTGAGTGTGCTCCTTTTTGTATAATATAAAAATTATTTACTAAACATTTTTATGTTGTAATTTTTGTTCATACTTAGAGTACATATTTAAAAGTGGATTACAAATTCTAGTCCTTTTATAATATGAATGTGTCATATATGAGTTTTTAACTCTTGGTTGGCTAAGTATTATTTAATTGGCTGGATATATGGCTGTCATATTACTGAGCTTCTGCATTTCACATAGGAAAGGCAAGGCAGAAAGATATGGTATTACTTTTTACAGGATCCTTTTCCTTTAAAACTGTAGACACACTTAACTGACCTTTGACCTTTGACACAGACTAGCAGAGAAGTCTGATTTTTCGTCTGTTCACGTGCTTTGTTTTTCTTCTAGAAAGCATATAGTTTTGTTATGTTAGTATTTAAAATAAACAGTAAATTATAGTCAGGATGTATATAGTTGTATGTTTCTTTTCACCAAATTGTTCTGAAAATGGTGAGCCTTTTTCAATGGAATACTCAAGGGCTTTATTTACAATGCTGCTGATTATTCTTAGACTATGATTTTGATAACTGGTCTTATTCTAGAAATGCCTGTTATTCTGATGTTGGAGCTCCCTCTCTCTACACCTATTATATTTTTATTGATCTATTTATGATTTCCCTTATATTTACATCTCATTTCTTTTACCTTTTCTTATGCTTTTAAGAAATCTCCTAGAGATAATTTCTCCACATGACTGATTTTCTTTTTCTGTAGTCATTATTTTGTATATTATTGTATCTAAAACACTTTTAACACTGATTTTCATTATTCTTTGCAGTCCTTCTCAAGCTCACCCTTTTTCATTTATATTTTACTCCCTCCTCACCTTACGCTTTTCTGTTCTAATTGCAACATATACCCCTAGTCTCTTCACATCTTGTATTTTCTGAGAGGTACAATCCCTAATTTAATTTATAAGGCTTTGTGAGAAAGAAGTATTGTAGTGAAAAGAACAGCACTATAGCTGCCTCCAAAAGCATTAGCTAAATTGCAGTTAAATTATATCCAGTTAGTTGCTCCTTTTCATTTTGTAGTTTAGAACATCTTTCCAGATGATCACAATAGGCTGAGCATGTTTTAATATCTTGTAACACTGTGTATTGGCACTGTTTTATTTGTCACAGGTATATCATTCTGAAATTTACTAAAAACTTGAAGAGACTACATCAAAATTTAAACATTCAAGAAGCACTGAACTGGGAGACTGGCAGGAAAACTGTATTGAGGTAGAGAAATCTTTCTCTTGATCAAAGCGAAATGACTCAATTATACTGAGAAACAGCAGATATGCCTGTGGACAAGGTCATTCACTCACATGATGTATTTCATTTTGCTTTTTATGTGTGAATAAAAGAAGAAAATAAATAATAGGAAAAGTAAAAGGGTAATTGAAATTACTCTGCTTACTTTGGAAAAGCCCCAATTGAGGAAAGCTCCCAATAGATTGGGGAAGTGATAACCAAAATCTTTTTTGTACCATGGTGACTTACAGCCCTCAAAAGCTTTTATGCTAATTCCAAGGGGGCAGACAAACCAGAGAGACATAGTTTAAGAAAGTTTTTAAACTGATGGAAATACTGAAATACAAAACCTGTTGCAATTTATAAAGAATGGCATTTTCTTAAAAAATAACTTCAGAAATAATTTTTTAGATGCATTTTAGTAATTGTTTAATTTTAGCTATTTAAACAAAAATGGTTTTTGTAAAAATAAATTTAAAACTAGAAGGCAAAGAAAGAATGAATCAGTTAAAGGTGTCATATGGCTGTGTCTCAGGTCTACAGTGTAGATCATATGTATAGTCATGGTCTATACTCCACTGCTGCCTGCTGTGCCCTAATTGTAAGGTGAGAGAGAGTTCAGAAGTCATTAACTTGCATCTTAAGTATTGTGCCTAAAAAAACAAAACCTACAAAGTATGTGCATCTCTATTACAAATCACACTACAAATGCAGCAAAGTGATATGAAAAAGACAGCAATTTATTTCATAAATTCTCAAGATACAATGCAGCATTTGGACTCATTCCTTCTTCAACAGTGTCTTATGGTGAACTTACTATGTACCAGAAAGTAGATACACAGATGCAGAGAGATTCTCTCTCAATTTCCTTTATAGATCAGTAGTAAGGGCTTAAAAAAGAAAGAAAAGAAAACACCCAGCCACCTGGGCCACCATTAGCATTCTATATCACTTTGTCCAAACTAATACACAGTAAACCCTGTGACTGGCATCTATTGATGTGGCATGCTTTGGCTATAATTTAGCATGAAAATGAATGACTACTTTATGAAACAGGCATAAAGTGAAATGCAAGTTATTTTAAGGACATTGGAGTCCTAATTCCCCAAGCAGGAACCTGCCAGCTTATGAAATAATTCCTTTGGCCCAGTGCAACTTAGCTGCAGAAATATTACTTACAAGTTTTTAATTTCATTCTAATTAGTATATGCAAGAGCTAATGATTATCAGGAGTATATGAAAACTCAAGAACACCATTTCACAATTATGTATTCTCTATCCATTACAACATTCACAACACCCTGAAATTGAAGATTTTTGAGGTAATAAATTTGTGAATATATAAAAAACATATGTTGATTCCACATGAGGATACATTAAAAATGTTAATAAAACTTCACTGAAATTTATAATTCCAGTACTATAATTTATTATACTCATTTGATGATATATTGACTCAAATACTAGTGTCATAAAGATTGAGAAGTATGTGTTCTGAAGAATAAAAATATATTAATTTTTAAAATAGTAGTTAACTTAAACCTGTGTTTCCCATGGCTGACACTTAACTAGAGTATCAAGTTACAAATGTCTGAAAGAGAGACATTCTGGCTGGCATATGGTTTGCAATGCAAAAGAACTGGCTAAGTATTTAAAGTAACCAAATTCTGAAATAACTTTATCCACAAAGAAATAGATAAGCAAAAGAACTACATTCTATCCCTTCCCTAAATAATGAATTTAAAAGAACACACTGATTAAAAAAAAAAAAAAAAAAGAAGGCACTGAAATGTTTTTTAAAGCTTTGGGATGGCTTTTGGTTTGGTTTTATATGTAATCACCTTCATATTCCTCTTCCAAGAAAAACTGACCACAAGCATTCAATATTTATGAAGACTTAATAAAGTCTCTGAGGCTGTTCAAGGATAAAGAGACCTGACAAGCTTTCCAAGGGAAGTAGATTTCCTTTCTGAAAATCTCAGAGCGCCTGTAATCCCAGCACTTTGGGAGGCCGAATCAAGAGGACTGCCTGAGCCTGAAGATTTGAGATCAATCTGGGCAACTTGGTGAGACCTGTTTCTACAATAAATCACAAAAACTAGCTGGGCGTTGTGGTGTGCATCTGTAGTTCCAGCTATTTGGAAGGCTGAGGCAGAAGGATCGCCTAAGCCCAGCAGGTTGAGGCTGTGGTGGCCATGAACATGCTGCTACACTCTGGCCTGGACGACAAGAGTGAGACTCCAACTAAAAAAACAAAACAAAACAAAATCTCAGAGCACTTCCAAAATGACAGTGAAAGTTCTTCACATGGGAGTGGGTTAGGAATGATTAAGGTTTGCTGCTGCCTAAAAGGAGGGGAACAGAGGGGAGTGACCTACTAAAGAATCTGCTACCCTTCTTTTGAATTAATCTAATTTCATTTTTATGCAAAATAAATGATGTTACTATCTATCTCTGTTTCTTAAACATGGAACACATGGGTGTGCTACAGGCCTAGACTCACGCCAGGAACCAGGCAGAGAGGGCATGTACTACCAAACGCTTATCTCACTGTAAATACCACAGAACATAATATTCTCTCACTTTAAATATATATGTGCATATATGTATATACACACGTATATATTTGGCTTAAGACATTTTCTAGCCTCAGATATTTGTTCAAATTACATCTGCTCAGGGAGAGGGCAATTTGGAGATTCTTAGTTCTAACAGTAAATGGCAGAATATTGGCTAAGATTTGTTTATAAAAAGAGTAAAGAATACTACACAAGTTCTAAGAAGTGAAAAAGCTAAGCAAGTACTATTTAGAAATGGGAGCTGTAACTGAATAGATGATATCATATTGTACGTAACTTGCAGCTTGATGTTTTTCATTGTCTGAAATCCTTTTGAGAATATTTATTATAGTTAATAAATATAACTAACTCTAATTATCTGTAGTAATTCTATTTATAAATATATCACAACTTATTTATCAATTATTTATTCTTCATTGATCAATTCAATTTTCCTAAATGTTTATGAAGATTTAGGTTGGCTCCAAATTTTAAATCATACTCACAGCTCTACAATAAGAAATCTTTTCTTTTTGTTTTTTTTGAGACAGGGACTCATTCTGTTGCCTAGGCTGGAGAGCAGTGGCAAGATCTCAGTTCACCGAAGCCTAGAACTCCTGGGCCCAAGTGATCCTTCTGCCTCAGTCTCCTGAGTAATTGGGACTACAGATGCATGCCCCTGTGCTGGCCAAGTTTTAAATTTTTTGTAGAGATGGAGTCTCCCTTTGTTGTCCAGTTTGGTCTCGAACTCCTGACCTCAAGAGATCCTCCCACCTGTGCCCTGCAAGGTATTAGGATTACATGTGTGAGCCACCAGGTTGAGCCTGCAATGAGCAATCTTGCAATGTTATTTCAGGCACATTTACATGTGTTTCCATGGGATATACACCTGAGAAGGGTGTTCTGTTGTGTTTACAGTTTCACTGTCACTAGATACTGACAAATTGCTCTCTAAAGTAGGTATACCAATTTTTACCCTCATTACTAGTGCAAGAAGGTTCTCATTTTTACATATCTAGGTCAGTATTTGGCATTTTAAAACTTTTAATTTTTTCCAATCTGAAGAATGTGAAATATTCCTTTGCATTTTTTGTAGTGAAGCTAATATTTTCATTTGCTTTTACCACGCAGGTTTCCCTTTTGTAAATTTCCTATTTATATTCCTTTTTTTTTTTTGAGAAAGCAGGATTTATTGAGAGGACAGAAAAGCTCTCACAGTGGGAGGGGATCCTAGGGGTTTGCCCACCTATTCATATTCTTTATCCATTTTTTTACTAGATTCTTTTTACTTTTATTGATAAGTAGAATTCATTTAAATATTTCAAATACTAATCTGGTTATATTCATTGTCAAGATTTTCTTCCACTCTATGGCTTTTCTTTTCTTTACATTTATAGTGTATTTTATAATATAGAAATGTTTCTTTATTATATTTGAATTTATCAATATTTTCCTTTGTAACTTATATTCTTTGTATCTTAGTTAAGAAATATTTCACTATCCAGAAATCATAAAGATATTCCTCTATAATTTTTCTAAATGTTTTCAAGCTCTGATTTTTATAAGTAGATTGTAATCCGCTTGGAATTTATTCTTTATATAGATTGATGTTTTCTAATATTTTCCCTTAGATATCAATAATCACATCTGAGCCTTATGTATCAAATATCTACCCTTCCTCTGATTTATAATGTCACTTTTAATATACATATCAAACTTCCATATGTGTATATTTCTGTTTCTGGGCTCTTAATTTTGCTACATTTGCTATATGTGCTCATGCCACTACTATATTTAAGTGAAAAAAGTTTAGTGTCTGGAGAAGTTCCCTATTTTGTTCTTATTTAAAATTGTTTTCATTATCTTTGTATTTCCCTATGATACTTGGAAATGTGCTTAATGTAAAGATCAACTTGGGGGGAATGGGCATATTTATGAGATTGAGACTTCCTTTATGAACATATTATGTCTCCCCATTAATTTAAGTATGCTTTTAAATCCTTCATAAAGGTTCTGCACATCTTTCATTGAATTTATTACAAAGTACTTTATATTTTATTAGTAGCACCTTTGTGAAACTTTCCTTTCTAATTAGTTTTTGCTACTCTGTAAGAGCACAGTTGTTATTTGTGTATTAATCTTGTTTCTAGCAATTTTTAATAAACTCTTTTATTGGTCTAATTTTATGTGTAAGTACTATTGAATTGTGCTATTGAATTTTGCTATCTACACAAACAGGTAGTCTCTGAATAATGAGAGTTATTCTTCTTTTCTAATCCTTCTCTTTATATTTTTTTCTTGCCTTGCTACACTTTACTTAGGAGAGTATACCTCTACTCCTAGTTTGCTAAGATTGTTCTTTTCAATTAAGAAAAAGTGTTCATGTTGGTCAAACACAGTGGCTCATACCTGCAATCCCAGAACTTCAGGAGGCTGAGGTGGGAGGATAGCTTGAGTCCAGGAGTTGGAGACCAGCCTGGGCAACATAGTGAGAGCTTATCTTTATAAATAATTTTAAAAATAGCCAGGCATGGTGGTGCAAGCCTGTAGTCCCTGGACAACAGAATGAGAGCCCACTCAAAAAAAAAAAGTGTTCATTTTATTAAATGCTATCTTTGCATTGATATAGATAACTATGAATTTTTTCCCTAATAATCAATTATGTGCCTGGTGGTGCTTACTCATGGCAAGTATTTCCTTGTGTGTTATGTATTTAGGACTACAAACTTATCACAAGCAGGGTTCTATTTACAGGAATCTTATACAGCAGACATGGTGGCCTCTCTCTCTCTAGGTCTTTCATTGCTACCATAACCTCAAGGCTATCACAGGTTACAGAACCACTTTTCATGTTAATCCCACAATCATGTGGGATATACGTTTAGTGTAATATTTCTCTCTCTCTCTCTCTCTCTCTCTCTCTCTCTCTCCCCCCCACCCCCCCTTCCCTCTCTCTCTCCCTTTTCCTCCCTCTCTCCCTCTCCCTGGAATGGATCCATTGTTCCAAAGTAAATTTTTTTTTCCATTCAGAATCAAGATTAATATGCTTAAATTCCCCATGCTGGTATGTGAATTTTTTCTTTTTTTCCTAGTCCTTCTGTTTTGTAAGTGTCTGGACCTCAAGAATCTTGTCTTTATATTAGGTTTGCAGTTCCCATGGTATGACTCAAATATACTCAAGACTTGATCTTCTGGGGTTATGAAGGAATTAAAACTCAACAGCCTGACCATCAGACCCCATCTCTTTCACCAGGACAGGCAGAGAATCAGTCATGCACTTATTGGTCTGGCATTCAGCTTTCTCTTTGCTTTTTAGTTCTGTGGATTTCCCTTACTTTCTTGTAGGTTCAATTTTACTTTTAAAAAATGCAAGTCCTGTTTTACCTGGCATTTCTAGTCTTTTAATAAAGTAAATATTTTATTTTAAAATAATTACAAACCACATACATTTGTAGGAAATAATGAAAAGAGATCCCCTGTACCCTTTTACCCACTTCCTCTCAATGGTAATATCTTGCAGAACTCTAGTATAATAACACAGGCAGAATTAATACAACATTAATATAGTTAACATACAGAACATTTCTATCATCACAAAGATCTCACAAGCTGCTTTTTATAGCTGTACCTCCCTCCCTCCCACTTTACCTCTTCTTTAACATCTGACAACTACTAATAGGTTCTTCATTTCTATAATTTTTGTCATTTTAAGAAAATTATATAAGTGGAATCATATATCATGTAAACTTTGGAGACTGGATTTTTTAAAACCTCATCATAATTCTCTGGAGATTCACCCCAGTTGTTGTGTGCATCAGTGGTTCATTTCTTTTTACTGCTATGTCATATTCCACGGTACAGATGTTCTACAGTTTAACTATTCACCAAATAAAGGGCATATGGGTTATTTTCCACTTTTTATAAGTAAAGCTGCTATAGACATTCATGGACAGGTTCCATGGGAGCATGAGTCTTCATTTTTCTGAGAAATGCCCCAAAATGCAATGACTGAGTTGTATGGTAGTTGCATGTTTATTTTTCAGAAAAACTGCCTGTTTCCCAGAACGGCTAGGCCATTTTACATTCCCACCACCAGTATATGAGTGGCGTAGTTTTTCTGCATCCTTTCCAGCATTTCATGTTGTGCACTTTTATAAAAGCTATTCTGATAGGTATGTCATGATATCTCATTGTTTTTAATTTGTTTTTCCTTACTAGCCAGTAGTGTTGAACATCTTTTTATGCGCTTATTTGCCATCTGTTAATTCTCTCTGGTAAAGTATCTGTTTATGTATTTGGTTCATTTTCTAAACACAATGTTTGCTTTTTAATTGTTGATTTTTAAGAGTTCTTAATATAAAAACAAGTCCTTTGTCAGATATGTGATTTACAAATATTTTCTCCCATTGATCTATTTGTTTATCCCTCTGACAACATCGCTCTTTTCATTACTATAGCCATATTATAAATCTTGATATCAGGTAAATTGATTCCCCCCACTCTATTCTTTTAAAAGTTTTAAAAATTGTATGCATTTATCATGTACAACATAATGTTTGGAAGTATATATACATTGTGAAATGATTAAATAAATGTATATGTAATTAACATATGCATTAACTTACATAGTTACCATTTTGATAGTGAGAAACATCATCCACTCTCTTATTATTTTTCAAACACACAGCATATTGTTATTAACTACAGTAACCATGTTGTATAATAGATCTCTTAAATGTATTCCTTATGGCTTACTGAAATTCTGTATCTTTCAGCCAACATCTCCCCAAATCCCCCTGCCTAACCACTCTAACTCCTAGTAACTGCCTTTCTACTCTCTTCTTCTATGAGATCAAATTTTTAAGCTTTCACATATGAGTGAAATCATGTGATATTTATCTTTCTTTGCCCAACTTATTTCACTTAACATAATGTCTTGCAGGTTTACTCGTGTTGTCACAAATGACAGGATTTCCTTCACTTTTTTACAGTTGAATTGTATTATATTTTGTATATATAACACAGTTTCTTTATTCATTTCTTCATGGATACTAGGTTGTTTCCATATCTTGGCAATAAACACGGAAGTACAGATATCTCTTTGACATATTGATTTCATTTCCTTTGATATATATCCAGTAGTGGGATTTCTGGATCATATGCTAGCTCTATTTTAAAAGTTTGAGAAACCTCCATACTGTTTTCCACAGTGGCTGTACCAATTTACATTCCCATTAATAGTGTGCAAAGATTCCTTTTTCTCTACATCCTCACTAACCCTTTTTGTCTTTTGTCTTTCTAATAGTAGCCAGCTTAACAGGAGAGGTGATATCTCATTGTGGTTCAATATGTATTACCCTGACAATTATTAGTAAAGTTGAGTATATTTTCATATACTTTTTGGTCATTTGTATGATTTGTATGTCTTCTTTTGAGAAATGTCTATTCAGATCCTTTGGCCATTTTAAAATCAGATTATTTGTTTCCTTGCTACTGAGTTGAGTTCCTCATATATTTTGGATATATTGTCAGGTGCATAGTTTGAAAATATTTTCTCTCATTCTCTAGGTTGTCTCTTCACTCTGTTAATTGTTTCCTTTGCTTGAAAGAAGGATTTTAGTTTGATGTAATCCCATTTGCCCATTTCCCCCCGTGCTTTTGGAATCATATCCAAAAAAAAAAATCATTGCTTAGACCCCTATCAAGGAGATTTCCCTTTATGTTTTATTCTGATCTTTAACAGTTTTGGGTTTTATGTTTAAGCCTTTCATGCATTTTGAGTTTATTTTTTATATAATATGATATAAAGATCTAAATTCATTCTTCTTCATGTGGATATCCAGTTTTCCCATTTACTGAAGAGACTTTTCTACTTGTGTGCCCTTGGCAACTTTGTCAACAAAATCAATTGGCTGTAAATATGTTTACTTATTTCTGGAATTTTAATTCTGTTCCATTAGTCTATTAGTACTATCCTGTTTTCGTTACTGTAACTTTATAGCATGTTTTGAAGTCAGGTAGGTTGATGACTCCAGCTTTGTTCTTTTTGATCAAGATTGCTAGCCGGGCTCGGTGGCTCAGCCTGTAATCCCGCGCTTTGGGAGGCTGAGGTGAGTGGATTGCCTGAGCCCGAGGGTTCGAGACCCACCTGGGCAACTTGGCGAGACCTCATCTCTACAATAAATCAAAAAAATCAAGCCAGGCTCGGTGGCTCAGCCTGTAATCCCATGCCTTTGGGTGGCTGAGGTGAGTGGATTGCCTGAGCCCACGGGTTCGAGACCCGCCTGGGCAACTTGGCAAGACCTCATCTCTACAATAAATCAAAAATTAGCTGGGCATGGTGGCGTATGCCTGTAGTTCCAGCTACTTGGAAGGCTGAGGCAGAAGGATCGCCGGAGCTCAGCAGGTCAAGGTTGCGGTGGCCAGAGCGGCCACTGCACTCCAGTCTGGGCAGAGTGAGACTCCAACTCAAAAAAAAAAAAGATTGCTTGGCTATTTGGGGTCTTTTATGGTTCCATACAAATTTGAAACTTCTTTTTCTATTTTTGTGAAGAATGTTGCTGGGATTTTGATAGAGATTACACTGAATCTGTAGATCACTTTAGGTAGTATATTTTGACAAAATAAATTTTTCCAATCCATGCACATGGGATATCTTTCCTTTTATTTTTGTCTTTTCCAATTATTTTCATTAGTGTTTTATAGTTTTCATTGTATAGATCACTCACCTCCTTGGTTAAATTTATTCCTAAGTATTTTATTATGTTTTGTACCCATTATCAATGAGATTTTTTTTTCTTTTCCAGATAGTTCTCTATTAGTGTGTAGAAAGGCTAATGATTTTCGTATGTGATTTGGTATCCTACTACTTTACTGAATTTGTTTGTTAGTTTTAATGGTTTTTTTAATGACTTGTTTAGGGTTTTCTATGTATAAGATCATTTTAACTGCAGATGGGGACAGTTTCACTTATTCCTTTTCAATTTGGATGCCTTTTATTTCTTTCTCTTGCCTAGCTCTTCTAGTTTGGACTGCTAGTACTATGTTTAATAGAAATGGTGAAAGTGTATGTCCTTGTCTCGTTCTGTATCTAAGAGGGAAACCTTTCAAGTTTTCCCCATTCAATATGATATTAGCCTTGGGTTACTCATATATGGTCTTTATTGTGTGGAGTATATACCCTCTATACTTAATTTAATGAAGGTTTTTGTAATGAAAAGATGTTAAATTTTGTTAAATGCTTTTTCTGTATCTTTTAAAATGATTACTGTAGATGGTTTTTGCCCTTCATTCTGTCAATATGATATATTATATTTACTGATTTTTGTGTAGATTGAATCAACCTTATACTCCTGGGATGAATCCCACTTGATCATGATGAATGATATTTCAAGTGTATATTGAATTCCGTTTGATAGCATTTTGTTGAGGAGTTTTGCATCTATGTTCATCAGGAATATCTCTGGTTTTCTTTGGTTTGCTTTATGTAATATTGTCTACATTTGGTATCAGGGTACTGCTGGTCTTAGAAAATAAGTTAATTTTGGGGGAAGAGTTTGAGAAAAATTGGTATTAGTTCTTCTTTAAATGTTTGCTGGAATTCAGTAGTGAAGCCACCGGGTCCTGGACTTTTATTTAATGGAAGACTTTACTACTGATTCAAACTCCTTACTATTGATCTATTCAGATTATTTATTTCTTCATAATTCAATTTTGGTACATTTTTTGTGTGAATAAATTTATCCTTTTTTTCTAGGTTATCCAATTGTTATCATATAATTGTTTATAAGTTTCTAATGACCCTTTGTATTTCTGTTGAATCCATTGAACTGTTTCCTTTTTCATTTCTGATATTACTAAATTGAGTCTTCTCTTTTTTTTTTCTTAGTCTAGCTAAAGTTTTTGTTGATTCTGTTTATCTTTTCAAAAACCGGGCAACCTTTGGGTCCCCTCTCACTATGGGAACTTTTCCATCCTCTTAATAAATCCTGCTTTCTAAAAAACAACAACAAAAAATCAGCTCTCAGAGTCTGGGTGTGGTGGTTCACACCTGTAATCCCAGTACTTTGGGAGAACAAGGCAGGTGGATTGCTTGAGCCTAGGACTTTGAGACCAGCCAGGGAAACATATCAAAACCTCATCTCTACCAAAAAAAAAAATCCCAGTTTTGTTAATCTTTTCTATAATTTTCTAGTTTCTATTTCATTTATTTCTGCTCTGACCTTTATTATTTTCTTTCTTCTACTAACTTTGAGCTTAGTTTTTTGTTCTCCTAGTTCTGTGAGTTGCAATGTTAGGTTATTTATTTGAGATCTTTATCATTATTATTATTATTATTATTATTATTATTATTATTATTGAGTTGGAGTCTCACTCTGTCGCCCAGACTGGAGGGCAGTGGCATGCTCCCGGCCACCGCAGCCTCAACCTGCTGGGCTCCAGCGATCCTTCCGCGTCAGCCTTCCAAGTAGCTGGAACTACAGGCACGGGCTACCACGCCCGGCTAATTTTTTGATTTATTGTAGAGATGAGGTCTCACCAAATTGCCCAGGTGGGTCTTGAACCCGCGGGCTCAGGCAATCCACTCACCTCAGCCTCCCAAAGGCGCGGGATTACAAGCTGAGCCACCGAGTCCGGCTTCTTTATTATTTTTTGATGTGGGTATTTATTACTCCAAACTTCTCTCCTAGTACTGTTTAGCTACATCCCATAAGTTTTTGTATGTTGTGTTTCCATTTTCTTTCTCTTTTTAAAAAAAATTTTTAATTTTAAAGATGTGGAGTACAATTCAGGGTTAGGTATACAAATGTTCATTGTGCACGTACCCATGTAGATGAGGTGTGCCCCCCCAGTAGATTCCCACTACTGTCAATCCTTTTCTTACAGCATTGCAATAATTGTTCAAGGTCTGCTTATGAGTGAGAACATGTGATACTCAGTTCTCTGTTTTTGTGATAGATCACTCAGTATTATAGACTCTAAGTCCATCCAAGTTGCTGAGAAGTTCATAATTTCACCCTTATTTATGGCTGCATAATATTCCATCGTGAATATGTACCACATCTTTTTAATCCAGTCCTCTTTCAATGGGCAGCACGATTGCTTCCATGTTTTTGATATTGTGAGCAATGCTGCAATAAACATGTATGTGCAAGTATCTTTTTCATAGAGTGATTTGAGTTCCTCTGGCATATTCCCAGTAGGGGGATTGAGGAGTCGTATGGAAGGTCGATTTTTATATCTTTTAGGAATCACCAAACTGTTTTCCACAGAGGTTGTACTAGTTTACACTTCCACCAACAGTGTAGAAGTGTTCCCTTTTCCCTGCATCCTCTCCACATCTGCTGTTTTTTGAGTTATTGATGATGGCCATCCTGACTGGAGTTAGGTAGTATCTCAGTGTGGTTTTAATTTGCATTTCTTTGATGACTAGTGAGACTGAGCATTTTTTCATGTATCTGTTGGCTGCTTATATGTCTTCTTTTCAGAAGTGTCTATTCATATATTTTGCCCACTTTGTAAAGATGTTATTTTTTCCTTTTCGGCATGTTTGAGTTCTTTATAGATCCTAAATTTTAGACCTTTGTCAGACATACAGTTAGCAAATATTTTTTCCCAGTCTGTGGGCAGTCTCCCTGCTCTCTTGACAGTTTCTTTGGCTTTGCAGAAGCTTGTCAGTTTGATGAGGTCCCACTTTTCTATCTTATCTCTTATGGTATGGACACTTGGGATTTTGATCAGGAATTGGTTGCCAGTTTCAATTTCCATAAGGAAGTCTTCTGCATTTTCTAAGGTTCTTATAGTTCGAGGTTTTACGTTTAGGTCTTTGATCCTTTTAGAGTTGATTTTTGTGTATGGGGATAGGTAGAGGTTTTGTTTTAATCTTCTGCATGTGGTCAGCCAATTTTCCCAGCACCATTTACTGAATAGGTTTCTCCTCTCTCCAGTGATTGATGGTGGAGGCTTCGTCGAAGATGAGTTGGTTAAGAAATTGAGGTTTTGCTTCTGAAATCTCTATTCTGTTCCATTGGTCTATATGCCTGTTCTTGTACCAATACCAGGCTGCTTTGATTATTGTAGTCTTATAATAAAGTTTAAAGTCCAGATACCTCCCCATTTTTTTTTTCTTTTTTTGCTGAGGATTATTTTGGCTATTCAGGTCCTTTATGTTTCCATATGAATTCCTGTATTGTCATTTCCTGGTCTGAGAAGAATGATACTGGTAATTTAATGGATATTACGTTAAATCTTTAAATTGCCTTGGGTAGAATGAACATCTTAGCAATCCATGAACATGGAATATTCTTTCAATCCATGAGCATGGAATATTTTTCCATTTGTTTGTGTCATCTTTCATTTCTTTGAGTAGTGTTTTGCAGTTTTTGTTGTAAAGGTCTTTCATGTTTCTGGTTAGATGCCAAGGCATTTCTTTTTTTGTGTGGCTATTGTGAATAAGATTGTGCTTTTTATTTGGAATTATGTTTATTTATTGTTGATGTATAGAAATGCAACCTTTTTTTGCACATTTATTTTATACCCTGAGATTTTGCCAAAGTCCTTTATCAGTGAAAGGAGATTTTGACAGAGTCTCTTGGGTTTTCGAGGTATAGAATCATGTCATCTGCAAAGAGGGATAATTTGACTTCCTCTTTTCCTATTTGGATACCCCTGGTCTCCTCTTGTCTGATTGCTCTAGCTAGGATTTCCAAAACTATGTTGAAAAGGAGTGAGAGTGGGCATTCTTGTCTTGTTTTGGTTTTCAGGGAAAATGATTCCAACTTCTGTCTGTTTAGCACTATGTTGGCTGTGGGTTTCTTGTAGCTGGATCTTACCATTTTGAAGTATGTACCATCTATGCCTAGATGTTCAAGGGTTTATCAAGAAGGGGTGCTGGATTTTATCAAAAGCTTTTTCCATGTCTAGTGACATAATCATGTGGTTTTTGTTTTTACATCTGTTGATGTATCTAATTATGTTTATGGTCTTACAAATGTTGAACCAGCCCTGCATCCTCGGGATGAAGCCTACTTGGTCGTGGTGGATGATTTTTGAGATGTGTTGTGAATCCAATTTGCTAGGATCTTGTTGAGAATTTTAGCATCTATGTTCATCAAGGATATTAGCCTGCAGTTCTCTTTCTTTGTTGGATCTTTACCTGGTTTGGGTATCAGTGTGATGTCAGTTTCATAAAAAGATTTGGGGAGAGTTCCATCTTTCTCAATTGCCTGGAATACGTTCAATAGGAGTGGTATCAGTTCCTCCTTGTATGTTCTGTAGAATTCTGCCAGAAAGCTATCTGGCCCAGGGCTTTTTTTTTTTTTTTTTTTTTTGGTAGGTAGTTTTCTTATGACATAGTCAATTTCCTGGGTTGTTATTGGTCTATTTAGGGTATTGATTTTTTCTTGTTTCAACCTGGAGAGGTTGTGTGATGTCAGAAAGTCCTCCACTTCCTTTAGGTTTTCAAGTCTGTTTCCATACAAGCACACATAGTAGACTCTGATAATCTTTGTATTTCTTTGGGGTCAGTTGTGAATTGATCTTTTGCACTTCCGATTGTGTTCTTTTTCTCTCTCTTTCTTGGTCAGTCTAGCAAGATTGATGGGGTCCATCAATCTATCAATCTTGTTTATCCTTTCTTTCTTTTTTTTTTTTCATGGCCAAGTGAAGTTTATTCCAACAATGTGAGGATAGTTCAATACTTTAAAAAAAAATTTAATGCATTACTTATTCTAAGATGAAAAAATCAGATAATCATTTTCATAGAGGCTGAAAAAGTTTTCAACAAAATTCAACATATATTTCTGGCCAAAAACTTTAGCAAAAATCAATCAAAGGATTCTTACTACACACACACAAAGAACCAGCTTTTTGCTTCGTTGATTCTTTTTGTATTATATTTTTGTCTTCTATGTCCTGAATTTGGGCTTTTATTTTGGTGATCTGGATTCTTTTGCTGAAGGTGTTTCCATTTTCATTTGTCTCTAGACATTTTTCAATTTCCCTTTTAATTTCTTTATTGACCCACTGATTTTTCAGGATCATATTGTTTAATTTCCATGCATTTGTGCATTTTCCCAAGTTGTTCTTGCTATTAATTTCTAGTTTGAAAGAAAAGATACTTCATATGATTTCAGTCTTCTTAAATTTAAGATTTGTTTTGTAGTTTAATACATGATCTACCCAGGAGAACATTACAAGTGCAGGTGAGAACAATGTGTATTCTGCAGCTGTTGGAAGGAATGTTATGTATATGTTTGTCAGGTTCATTTAGTTTAGGGTGCAGTTTCCATACTGATTTTCTGTCTGTATGATCTGTCCATTGACAAAAGTGGGGTGTTGAAGTCCCATTGTATTGCAGTCTATTCTCTCCCTTCAGAACTATTCATATCTGCATTGTATATCTATGTGCTCTGATGTTGGATGTATGTATATTTACAGTTGTTATATTATTTTGCCTAATTGATTCCATGATTATTAGACACTGACTTTCTTTGTCTCTTTTTACAGATTTTGACTTAATGTCTATTTTACCTGAAATAACTATTCTTGCTCTCTCTTCTTTCTTTCCATTTGCATGGAATATCTTTTTTCATTCCTTCACGTTCAGTCTATATGTGTCCTTATAGATCAAGCAAGTCCTAGCAGGCAGCATATAATTGGGTCTTTTTAAAAAAATTCATTTAGTCACTTCATGTCACTTGATTGAAGAATTTATTTACATTTAAGGTAATTATCGATAAGTAAGGACTTACTACTGCCATTTTGCTCATTGTCTTCTAATCGTATTGTAGATCCTTTGTTCCTTTCTTCCTCTCTTGCTATCTTCCTTTGTGGTTAAGTAATATTCTCTAGTGATATGTTTTGATTCCTTCTATTTTTATTTTTTGTGTACCTACTATAGGTTTTTGTTTTGTGGTAACCATGAGGCTTATTTTAAGCTGTTAACAACCTAACAACAGCAGCCCTGTGCTTCTATGTTGTGCTGCCTAGGGCTAGGAGGACAGTAACATGGGTAATGTAAAACTTTCCTTCTTATCCTCTTCAATGTGTCTTTTCTTATTATTGTGCTACAGTCTGGTACTGTGTCTCACCTGGTTTCCTTAGCTCTTGTGAAGGTATTTTCATGCATGGATAGTTGTTCAAATCGATGTTTCTGTGGGAGGAAAATCACTAGAGAGTCCTTCCAACATCTTGCTTTTCCCCTCTCCCCTATTTTGTTTTTCAAGATTGTTTTAGCTATTTTAGGACTTATGTCTGTCTATATACATTTTTAGAATAATCTTGTTTATGCATATATGTAAAAAAATCTGCTGGGATTTTAAAAAGAAATTGGATTAGGCCTATAAATCAGTTTGGGGAGAAATGACATCTTTACCATGTTGAGTCTCCCAATTCATGAGCACACTATATATCACTCCATTTATTTAGATCTTCTATTTCTTTCAATAGCACCTTACAGTGTTAGGTATGCAAGTCCTGTACATGTCCTGTTAGGTTTATAGCTAAGTATTTAACACTTTTGAGTGATTATAAATGGTATTGTATTTTAAATTTTGGTGTCTGTGTTCATCACTAGTAAGAGAAATACAGTAATTTTTGTATGTTTATTTTGTGTCTGAGATCTTACAGAATTCGCTTTTTAGTTCTAGAAGTTATTTTGTAGATTTCCTTGAAATTTTCTAGTAGATAAAAAGTGTCATCTGCAAAGACAGTTTTATTTCATCTTCTTGCCTTATTGTACTGGGTAGAACTTTCTATGTTTAATAAGAGTGGTGAAAAGAAACACCTTGATCTTATTCCTGATCCTAGGAAAAAGCATTCCGTTTTTCACCATTAAGTATAACATATAACACTGTAGGTTTTTAGACTTTTTTAAAAATCAGGTTGAGGAAGTTACTCTCTATTACTATTTTTCTAAATGTTCTTCATCATGAGTTGGTGATGGCTTCCTGTCAAATGTTTTTTCTACATCTGCTGATAAGATGTTATAAGTGTTTTTTACTTCAATCTATTAACTGACTAGGCCGGATTACATTGATTGACTTTCAAATACTGAACCAGCTTTACCTGAATAAACTCCACTTGGTAGTGATGTATAAATTCCTTTTATATATTTCTTAATACTTTTGATAGTATTTTATTAATAAGTTTTACATCTATATTCATGAGAAATATTGGTCTGTTGTATTCTTTTTTGCATGGTCTTGGTTTTGGTATCTGAGTCATATTAGATTCATGAAAAAAATAGAAAAGTATCCCTCCTTTTCTATTTTCTGAAAGAGATTGTGTGGAATTGGTGTAAAGTCTTCTTTGAATGCTTGGTAAAATTCACCAGTGAAACCGTTTGGGTCTGGAAATTGTTTGAAGGGAGAAAGATATTATATTGTGAATTTAATCTCCATAACAACTGTGGAGTTATTTAAATTATTTATTTCATATTAAAAATAACTTTAGACTTTCCAGACCAAAGAAAGGTAAGTCCTAAGACAACACTGGGGAATTCCCAGAAGCAATTCAGTTAGCTTTGCTCACAGGAGCCTCTAGAAGTAGTACATCAGATACTTTTGAAAGTGGGATAGGTGGTATCTCAGTGTGGTTTTGATTTGCATCTCCCTGATGATTAGTGAGGTTGAACATTTCTTCATGTGTCTGTTGGCTACTCGGATGTCTTCCTTTGTGAAGTGTCTGTTCATACAACTCAAAAAATAACAGCTGCTGGAGAGGGTGTGGCGAAACGGGAACACTTCTACACTGTTGGTGGGAGTGTAAACTAGTGCAACCTCTGTGGAAAGCAGTGTGGCGATTCCTAAAAGCTCTAAATACCAACCTCCCATATGACCCTGCAATCCCCCTACTGGGAATATATCCTGAAGAACACAAATCACTCTATAAAAAAGATACCTGCACACGCATGTTTATCGCAGCGTTGTTCACAATAGCAAGAACCTGGAAACAGCCATGCTGCCCATCAAAAGAGGACTAGATTTTAAAATTGTGGTACATATACACGATGGAATACTACGCAGCCATAAAAAAGAACAAAATCATGAATTTTGCAGCAACCTGGATGGAACTAGAGTCTATAATACTGAGTGACCTCTCACAGAAACAAAGATCCGAATATCACATGTTCTCACTCATATAGTGGACCTTGAATATCCAATGTAATACTATAAGAAAATGACTGACAGTAGTGGGAAACTATGGCGGGGGGAGGGAGATGGGATTAATGGTAGTAAATATCTGTCTGGGGACGGGGAAACACCTCTTATCAACAAGGGTGCCTGAATGAAACGTATTTGCATACCTAACCCTTAACTGTACCCCACAATATCATAATAAAAATATTGATTATTAAAAAAATAAAATTAAATAAAAATTAAATAATTAATTAAAAAATAAAGTGGGATAGTTAGGGTCCAGAACAGCAGAACTGATTGAAAGGCTGCTTAAAGGGCAGTTAAACTCACGGCTTTCCTCCCTGACTTTGGCATATCTGTGTTAATATCTCAGGAGAGTAAAACAAGTCTTTGAATTGAAAGATAACTGGGAACAATTAAGGGTAAGATCACTATACTGAAAACAGAAACTAAATGAAAATGAATGTATCTAATGCTGAGACCAAGGTTTTGGCCTGATTTAGCTCCTAAAATATAGGAATCAGAAAAGGCCTCTCTGAGAAATCAAAGCAGTTCAGAATAGAATATCTGAAGATATCATCAGGCAATGAGATGGACCAGTCACATCTTCCCTCCAATTAATCTCACAGCTCCTTTCCTTAAATATAAACAAAAAAAGGATCCATCAGAAATCTCAGAAAGGTCTCTAACCTTCATTACATAGTGACAGAAAAAAAATAAAAATAAAACAGCAATTTGGAAAGAACTAAAACTATGTAAGAAGCAGAAATTTTCTCTCCAAATGTCTATTTATACCCTCAGAGATAAAACAGAAGACGAGAATTGGGGACAGAAGGCTAATTCTAAAAATTCAAGGAACAACCAAAAAAATCTCAGAAAAAATAAAAGAGGGGAGACCAAAAAAAAAAAAAAAACCCAGCCAGGCTCGGTGGCTCAGCCTGTAATCCCGCGCCTTTGGGAGGCTGAGGTGAGTGGATTGCCTGAGCCCGCAGGTTAGAGACCTGCCTAGGCAGCGAGACCTCATCTCTACAATAAATCCAAAAATCAGCCGGGTGTGGTAGTGCATGCCTGTAATTCTGGCTACTTGGAAGGCTGAGGCAGAAGGATCACCGGAGCCCAGGAGGTGGAGGCTGCGGTGGCCAGGAGCGGCCATTGCACTTCAGTCTGGGCGACAGAGTGAGACGCCAACTCAAAAAAAAAAAAAAAAAAAAGCCCCAGAATTTATTTATAAACACATCTGTATTTATTCTTATATGTTTACACTTCAGTCACCTTCAAAGTACTCTCTGTCTGATGCAATATACCTATCAAGACGCTTTTTCCACTGCTCAAAACAGTTTTTGAACTCATCAATCTTGATGCCTTTTACTGCTTCTGTTGTTTTTTGTTTCACTTCTTCCACATGAGCAAAACATTTCCCTTTAAGGATTTTTTTCATCAGGAAAAAAAAATGCTGCTTGGGGCAAGATCAGGTGAACAGGGAGGGTGGGACACAGAAGTCATGCCGTTTTTGGTAAAAAAACTGCTGAACACTCAGTGTGGTATGGGTAGGTGGAAGAACCAGTCACCTTTGCCACAACTTGGATGTTTCTTCAGCAAATCACAACACAAACACAACCTTCTCAAACTTCCAGATAAAAACTTTGGTTGACTGTTTGATCCAGAGGAACAAATTCTGAGAATACTGCAAGGGACCTGCCCTCCAAGAGATAATTCTGGTTTTTTGGGGGGTCCCCCCTAGTATATAGAAAGAGAACAAAAACCAGTAGGAGAGTTGAAAATTAAATTTAGATAAATCTTCCAGAAAGTAGGGCAAATGAACAAAGAGAAAACTAAAATATCTAATGTCTGAAGAATAGGAGTTTAAACAAAAGAAAATGGAGAAAAAAATAATAGAAGAAATCATCAAAGAAATAATTCAAAACTGAAGGGAATCAGATTTCATTGTGAAGGGCCCACTGAGTGTCCAATACAAAGGCTGAAATTAGACCCACACCAAGATAAGGATTATGAAGTTTCAGAACACTGGAGAAAGACGTATGATTCTATATGCATCCAGAGAGGAGGAAAAAAAAGACCAAAAAAGAAAAAAAATCAGAACACCTCCAGATTTCTCAATAACATCATGCAATGTTAGAAGATAGTGGAGTAATGTTTTTAAATTTCTGAGGAAAAAATATTTCTAAATAATTATATATATGGAAAAATCATCATTTAAGTTTGAGGACAGAATAAAGATCTTTTCAGATAACCAGGAAGTTTTTGGAGAATGTAGCCATAAAAATGAGGTGGAAAAGAAAGGGAGTTGATTAGGAAACAGGAGATCTAACACAGGAGAGAGGTAAATGACACTCCCGGGATGATACAAAAATGAGATTCCAGGTTGCCTTCAGAATTCTTTGTTAGCTCAGCTGAAGGCTGTTAAGAATTCTCCAGGAGAAGGGTCTAAAAGAAGATGAAAGTGAATAAAATTAGTGAAGTGAAAATTAGAATAATAAATTTTTCTGAATTAGTGATAAGCATAGAAAACTAAAACAACAAGCAAACAAAAGACACAACATAATTATTGACTTTAACAAAAAAATACTTAGGAAAATATATGGCACAGCTGTGAATAATATAAAGGAATAGTTATAATAATTTAAACATAAAATATTCGCCTAGCCAAAGATACATATAACACTAGGGTGTGGGAGTGAGTGGGGAGGAAAACATGAGGGAAGGGAGAGAAGGCGGAGATGGGGAAAAGAGAAGGGGCAGGGCAAAAAGGGAGGGGGGGAAGGAGGGAGGAAGGAACAAGAGGGGTAAAAAACTGCTAAATCTTCATGTTCCATAGTGTGACCATAATAAATATACCTACAACTAAACAATGAAGTAGCAAAATAATTTAGAAATTTGGAATAAATACCTAAATAATTAAATAAAAGAATTAATTCTGAGGGATGAAGAAATGGAAGTGAATTAAGAAACTGTTGTTTTTCAAAAAGTCATTTGGCTCTTTAAACTATATACATGTACATCTTTGGAAAAATAATAAGTTTTTTAAAATAGTGTTAAAAGTCTGTATTCCTCAGCATAGCTTTCAATATTCTTCACAGAATAACCCATCCTTACTTATCCAACAGACCCATACTATAGTCAAGCAGATTTTTTAATTGACACAGGGATTCATTAATTTATTTTTCTGTTTATTCACAGAATGACATTTATTCAGTTTCCACTATACATCAATAATAAAATTGGGCACAGAATAGAGAGATGAAAGACCCCATCAATGTCATCCAAAATGCTGTCTCAATTGTGGAAATAGAAAAAATACAATAGCATAGTGAAATAAATCCTCTGATAAAGATATTCGCAAGATCCTATAGAAACACAGGCAAGCTGTGCCTATTCTAGTAAAAGAAGAGAACTGTCAAGGAAAGTTTAAATGCAGAAGTAGGTATTTAAAGGAGTTTTCACGGTCAATCATCTATCAATCAGAAAAAGAATAAAAGGCTGCTTTAGGCAGAAAGAAGATCATTGACAAAAGACACATGGTGATAGTGAGTGCACATTCACTTATTTATTCCTTCAGTAAACTTTATTTGGATCCTAATCACATGTTAGGTATTATGTGAGATCTTAGAATGGTGAAGTCATCGTGCCTTCTTCTCTAAAAGGAGTCCTATTTTGCCAACAATTACAGCACTGTAATAGATGCAAGAAAGCACAAAAGTTAGAATAAGGAGTCAATGTAGGCTTCCTAAAGATGCATGGCCTTGACAAATAAGTAAGAATTAGGGAGATATTCAGACTCTGTAATAACACAAAGCTGCAACAGATGTAAAGCAATGATTCTTACCTAGATAGAAGGGCATTTTGTGTATGTGGAGAGCCAGAACTGAATCAACAAATGACTTGATCAAACTCTGACTTGATTCAAATCCAGATCCCTGATATCTGAAGGACTTGGAGAAACACACACACACACGTGTGTGTGTGTGCATGCATGCATATATATATAAATATGCAAATACTTTTAAAATTTGCTCTTCTTAGACTTATTAAATGGAAGCTTAGATCATTTATTTTTTTCAACCAAGTCTTTTTTTTTAATATGTGCATTCAGGGCTATACATTTCCCTATAAGGATAGATTTAGGTGAAAGTTTTTTTGTTTTTTTTAATTTTATACCGCTTTTATTGAGACATCATGTAACTACTGACCAGGATTGTTTACAAGTGTAATGCTTGGCCTTCAAGACAATTAAAAACCTTTAAGTACTAAAATTTTCCATCATGATTTGTTTAACTTAAGAAGTGTTAGATGGTGAAAACAGAAGAGAATTGAAAGCAAAAATATGATTTCCACAAAAACCATATAGTCCTCCCGGGAGGGAGGGGGAAAAGAAGAGAAGGAAAAATAAACAGAGAGGGAAGAGGGACAAGAAGATAAAGAAAGAGGGCAAGACAGGCAAGAAAAATACTCTCCCCCGCCATTTGCAAAAAGGAGGGAAACTCCGAGGTCTCAGCAAATAATGTAATCAACTGTCAGTTTATATTAAGGCATTTTCTTTACATATTATTGAATCCCATCATGCCTTTCATATTGCCAGCAGCACCCTGTTGAAACTGTCTCATCATTGACTGAAGTCCTGCCATACCACCCATGTGATGAAGAACTCTAGGATCCATCATTTTGGCCATTTGCTGATTCAATTTTTGCCATCTGTGACTGGCTAACATTCTTAGACATGTCACCACCTTTGAAGAGCCCTTTGATACCTCCCATCTTTTTAACCATCTGTGCAAACTTGGTATATTGTGTCAAAAGTTCTTGAACATCTCTTGTTGATACACCTGATCCTCTTGCTACTCTTTGGATTCTTCCTGGTTGCTTACTAAAAACTTTGGCACCATCTGTACTGTCCAGTTCGTGATCATTCATACTATCCACTATTGTCATTAATTTCTTTAGCCTTGCCATTGACTCCTGCTCATTTCCTTTGCTCATAAAATCTGTTCCAAAACCAGGGATCATCCCCAAGATTTGACTGAAGGGACCCATTTTCATGATATTTTGAAATTGTTCATACATGTCTCGCAATGTAAACTGACCATGTTTCAACTTCTCTATAAGGGCTTCATTATCATCTAACTTCAACTCGTTGACTTTATCTATCAGTCCTTCTATGTCACCCATACCAAGAAGTTTGCTGATGAAAGGTTATGTTTTGAAAGGTTCAAAGTCATCTATATGTTCCCCTGTACCAATGAAAATAATTGGACTTTTTGTGGCAGCAACTGCACTGAGTGCACCACTGCCTTTTGCATGACCGTCAAGTTTTGTCACTATTACTGAGGCTACATCTACTTTATCTTTAAAAGCCTTAGCCTGGGCTTCACAAGTCTGTCCAATGGAGGCATCCATCACATAAACAATGTTATCAGGTTGTATAGCATTAGCAACTTGAAGCATTTCTTCAAACAAAGAGTCTTCTTGTTTGTGTCGGCCACTTGTATCAACAATAATAATTTCAAATTTTTCATTTTTGAATTTCTCCACTCCTTCAGAAGCAATGATAACAGGATCCATTTCCATATAGCTTCCATTAAATGGAATTCTCACTTTGGTTGCATTCTGTTTTAGTTGGTAAAAAGCCCCTGTTCTGAATGTGTCTGCACATATCAAACAGGTTTTCCAGCCTTTCCTCTGGTAAAAATATGCTAACTTTGAACATGTTGTTGTTTTACCACTCCCTTTCAATCCAACAAACATAATCACATTCTGTTTTCCTTTAGTGGGTGTCCATGCCTTAACTTCAGGGTCTACAAGCTTCACAAGTTATTTAAATACAGCATGCTGAATCATTTTTCTTTTGTTAAGACCAGATGCCATCTCTTTAAGATCAATAGCAGATTTAACATTTTCTCTTAGTTGCTTCACTAGTTTAATATTAACATCTGCTTCCAATAATGCTGTACATACTTCTTTTAGCATAGCATTTAGTACCTCTTCATTGATAATGGTGGCATTGCTCAATGAGTGTAATGCTGATGTTATTTTTCTTCCAAGGTCTGCTAGAACCATCTTGAAGGTTTTAAGATGTTCTTACAAAGAACTCGCAAAAGGCACCACTAACGCCGTGGCCCCAAGGGGCGGGGATTCCTTGGCGAGGTCCCACGCCGTGGAAGGAAACCTGAGAAAGCTGGGAGCAGACAGACACGTACGACCCCACAACCCAACTTCCCGAACTGTATAAAGTAGGGTCCCAGTGCCCAGCACCGGACGCCAACTCCCACCAGCTGGAAGACCGACGCCTGCCCGGTGAAAGTTTTTTAACATGTATTTTTATGATCCCTATTTATTTCTGGTAATGTGTCTTTCCCTAAATTCTACTTTGTCTGATGTTAGTACAGTGATACCAATTTTCTTTTAGTTTGTGCTCATGTTATAGCTTTTTTCCATGTTTTTATTTTCCATCTTTCAGTATCCTTATAAAGTTTGACTCTAATAGCTGCATATAATTTTTGTTTTACAGTTTAACAATCTTTTTCCTTTAATTGGAGTACTTAGTCCATTTACATCTAACGTAAAAACTAACATATTTAGGGGTTCAAAGCTACCATCTTACTATTTGTTTTCTATTTGTTACACTTGTTGTATGTTCCTTTTTATCTCCTTTCTTAAGCAATTTTTGAATCAACCAAGTATTTCAGCATTATTTTATTTACCCCCATGATAGCTCATTAGTTACACATTACTTTATTTTACTTTTTTTTTTGAGTTGGAGTATCATTCCATTGTCCAGGCTGTAGTGCAGTGGCAAACTCACAGTCACCCCAGCGTCAACCTGCTGGGCTCTGGTGATCCTTCCGCCTCAGCCTTCCAAGTAGCCAGAACTACAAGCGCACGCTACCACACCCAGCTAATTTTTTATTTATTGTAGAGACGAGGTCTCATCAAGTTGCCTGGGCTGGTCTCAAACCCGCGGGCTCAGGCAATTCACTCGCCTCAGCCTACTAAAGTGCTGGGATTACAGGCTGAGCCACCAAGTCTGATCTTATTTTACTTTTAATGGTTACACTAGGAATTAAAATATGCTCCCTAGACTGTAAAAAGTCAAATGCAAATTACCTACTTTTACAATTCTCTGAATAATTCAAGGGCACTAGAACACTTTAAATCCATTTACTTCCTTCCCAAATTTTATACTATTATTTCCCAGTTTTAAAAATTCTATATATACTTTAAATGCACAAAAATTACTATTAATACTTTAACCCATTAATATTTACTTGTTTATGTTCTCCATTGCTCTTTATTTTTTCCTGCATTTCCATCCTCCATATGAATCAACTTCCTTTCACCTGAAGAACTCCCTTTAGCACTTCATTTAGCACAGTCAGATTGTAAAGAATTCTCTCAATTTTTGTTCATTTGAAATGTTATTAATTTAAACTTCACTTTTGAAGGATATTTTTTCTAGGTAGAGAATTCTAGTGTAATAGTTATTTTTTTCAAGACGCTAAATTTGCCATTGAATTTGTGACTTGATAGCTTCAATAAATTTTGAAAAAACTTTGGGCACAATTTTTCAAATAGTGCTTTTACCTTATTTTTTTTTAGGACTTTAATTATACATGTTTTAGAACTTTCTACCTTGTTCCACATATCCTTTATTCTACTTTATGGGTTTTTTTCCCTCTGCGACTCAGCCTGGATATTTCCTATAAATCTAAATGGTCTCATACTGTTTATAATCAGTTGTCAAATCCAAATATGTATTTATTTTAATTTTATTTTTACTATAAAGATGTGGGGTACAATTCAGGGTTAGGTATACATGTAGGTATATATGTAGGTACCTTTGTTGATGAGGTGTGACACTCCCTCCCCTGGCAGTTTCCCTCAACTGCCAATCCCACCTCCCCTTCCCTGGCAGTTTTCCACTACAGCCAATCCCTTTCTTATAGTATTATGATAATTGTTCAAAGTCTGCTGATGAGTGAACAGCATACGGCACTCTGTTCTTTGTTTCTGTGATACATCACTGAGTATGATGGACTCTAAATCCATCAAAGTTGCTGCGAAGTCCATATGTTTGTCCTTCTTTATGGCTGAATAATATTCCATTGTGCATACGTACCACATTTTTTTCATCCAGTCCAGCTTTGATGGGCAGCATGGTTGGTTCCATGTTTTTGCTATTGTGAATAGAGCTGCAACAAACATACATGTGCAGGTATCTTTTCTGTAGAATGATTTGAGTTCCTCCAGGTATATTCCCAACAGGGGAATTGCTGGGTCATATGGAAGGTCAATTTCTAGTTTTTTCAGAAATTGTCACACTGTCTTCCAAAGAGGTTGCGCTAGTTTGCCTAAGTGTTCCTTTTTCTCCACATCCTTGCCAGCATATGTTGTTGTTTGTTTTATTAATGATGGCCAAGGAATAACTATTACACTAGAATTCTTTACCCTTCCTTCCAAGGTATTGTATTTCAGTGATCCCAACTAATCACCTGAGATGTTTACTAGGGTTTTGAATCCCAATTTTTATGTCTCCAGAATAAATCTACTTAGATTCTCAGCCTGTTAGCAGCTAATTTCTACTTTTTACAGCTTTCTTTACCTCTTACTGCTAAGGAATAGAGAATGACTAAATTAAAAATATGGCTCAAAGTCACCTTCCTGAATATTCCTTCTTTAAAAAATAATGGATCCTCAAATTCTGGGTCCATAACTCAGTTTTACTTCTCAATTTCTAGTTCCCAATTGCCCATCACACACTGTTAATATCTGTAATAAGATTTTTATCAGACCAAAGTGAAGTGAAATGAGATAAATAAGGGCCAAACAGTGGATTCTGATCAAGGTAAATGAGTTCTATTTAAAGGCAGGTCTTTTACTCTAAGATTATATCCTACTTTGTAATAATTAAAATGAAAATATTCTTATTGTAATTCATTTTTTGAAAGTTTTGTAATGGTAGACTATTGTTGGCTTTGGTTTGTTTTCATGTGTCCTTACTAGGCCAGTTAAAAAATTGATATCCTGTGTTGGTTCCAAATACACTTTTTTTTTTTTTGAGTTGGAGTCTCACTCAGTCGCCCAGACTGGAGTGCAGTGGCCGCTCCCAGCCACCACAGCCTCGACCTGCTGGGCTGCGGCGATCCTTCCGCCTCAGCCTTCCAAGTAGCCAGAATTATAGGCATGCGCTACAACGCCTGGCTGATTTTCAGATTTATTGTAGAGATGAGGTCTCGCTGCCCAGGCGGGTCTCGAACCCGCGGGCTCAGGCAATCCACTCACCTCAGCCTCCCAAAGGCACGGGATTACAGGCTGAGCCACCGAGCCCAGCTTTTTTGAAATTTTTCTAGTGTTTGAAATTCAAAAGTCTGAGAACTAGGTTCTTTACCCTGGCTTACAAACTTCCCAACTTCTTCAACATTGGCCTCTTCTGTTCTCTCTCTCACCTAGCTGTTCCAAATATAAAAGCCTCTTTTCATTTCTTGCTCCAGGACCTTTACTTACGCTGCTCCCACTATCTGAATTTCTTCTGTCCCGTTACACGCCCCTTCACATAAATGACTTCTCAGCAGTAAGGTTTCAGCAGAAACATGCCCCCAGCACAGAGGGCTTTCCCAACCATTTTATCCCTCCTTGGCACAATTTTTAATTCTATAGAATTTTATTGCTTACTTGTTTATTGTCTGTCTCCCTATACTCTAAAAACCATACTGACAGGATCTGTGTTAGTCTAATTACCTGGCGTTAAGCGCCTCAACCATATCAAAGATATAAAAAGCACTAAGCTGGTGACTTACAGGAAGGACTTCTGAAGAATTCATTGAGAAAGCTGTGCTGTGAGTTCCCCTCTCATTCTGTGCCACCAAGGAGAAGGAACAAGGGCTTCTGTCTGCTAACCACCAAATCAAGAGGAAAAAACTTTAGGCAAACACCATTTGAGGTGCTCAGTATGTGTCACCTGCAGTTGGTTGATGTCTGATTCACACCTGAGAAATTTAAGGGCTGAGCAGCAGCCCAAGTTAGCAGAGTAGGTGTTGCTGCAGTGGTTTCCTGAACTTTGAGAGTTTGTTTAACTAAGTTTACATGAGGGTGCCTAGTGAACCAGACGAGGGCACCTGCAACAGAGAGCAAGCAAGGGGTTGTCTTAGGAATTTACCTATGGCCACTGAGGAGTGGGTACTCACATGCAGGAAGAAGCTGGGGTTATGCCTAGCTGTTCCAGAGCTAAGAAAAGAGCAGTATTACTAAGACAAAGCATTGTGAATGGTGCATGTCAAGGGAATTGGAGACCAGTGATCCTGAGGGATTTGGAAGGGTAGGGCAGTGTCTCAGAAAAACTATCCAAATCCTCACATTAGCCAGCTTTAAATACTTGCCAAACAATACCTGCTCACAACAGTAAAGTCAAGTAAGCACTCTCCTGCCTCCCTTTCCTCTCCTCTTACTCATCTCCCCTTCTGAATGAGGGTAGAAAAGATGGAAATTGACCAACTGCCCTTCCCTACCTGCAACCTTTTCATCAGCAGCAGAACCCAGAGAGGAAAGAGGACATAAACTCACAAGCATTCAGGGATACATCACTTGGCAAAATTTTGTTCCAAGCAACCTCAAAGTAATTTTTAAAAATTAACCGGATAATAAATAAATATGTGAGTATCTGGTTGTATGACAATAGAAGGGAAGTGGTCATTCATGGTCCTTAATATATTTCCCTAAATTCTTTTTAACGAATACAAGTATATGCTTTAAAAAAAAAAAAAGACAAATGCAAATGTATCCCACTCCTGTCATACTCTAACCCCACCATTAATTGCAACTTATTCAGACTCTTCATATTTGGGGGTTAGAGAGAAATTAGAAAGTCCTACTTTCCCCACTCATTTCCAGGTTGGAAACTTCTCCCTTCAGGGACTTTCCAGCAGTGAGGAAGAACTTTTTTTTTTTTTAAAACATAAAAAGCTCCTTCTTTCCCCTGGCTCACAGGGGTGTGGCCCTCCTATTGGAGGTCTCAGAGGGATAAATATATCCTGACACAACATGACATCCCCATCATTCTTCCATACAGCACAACACAGAGTAGCAGGGTCTTTCATCCCTATCAAGGTGAAAACATAGGAAAGGAGGCACACCCCTTTGCCTTTGCAAGACTAATCCCTGGATTTATCTCTACAATGCTTTACTGAAGTTTCAATGCTTTGAGTCAGAGTTCACTGTGGGACAATGTTACTATAGTGCCTCCAGCATTCTCCCATGCCTTCCTGAAGACAATGACCTCTTTTTTTTTAGTTCAAATGAATGATTTTATTAAGCAAAAAATCACATTATTATTATTTATGCATGAAACTTTATAGATTGTTGTTGAATGTAATGAATATACAATTTTATGGAGTCAATATAAGCAAAAAGATTACTTATAAATGAACGAACACCATTCAAGCAACTCTTTCCAAAGCTAAGAGTCAGGGCAATTTTTTTGTGTATATTTAAAAATTCAAGACATAATGATTATCTACTTTCAAATTCTATCTGGAACAACTTTTTTTGTTGATAGGAAAATAAAATGTAGCCAATGTTTCAGTCAGAGCAATGGAACTCATTATTCTCACTCTACTTCTTTAAATCACTGACAATCTCCTCCAAGCTTTTTTAAAATTTTATTTTATTTTTTTATAGAGATGTGGAGTACAAGTAAAGGTTAACTACACAAGCAGGCTTCATGCAGGTGAAGTTGGGGCCTCCAACTGGCCCTCACTTCCCCTGGTTTAGGACAAGGTACCTTTTGTGTTGTTACACACCACCCTCTTCCTCCCCCAACAGTGCCCAGTGACCATCGATCCTCCCTTGTGCTAATGTGACTGGTGTTCAGGGCCCACTTGTTAGTAAGAACATGCAGTATTCAGAAGAAATAATAGATGCTAGCAAGGGTGCAGAGAAAAGGGAACACTTTTGGTGGAGTGCAGACTAGTTCAGTCTCTATGGAAAGCAGTGTGGAGATTCCTAAAAGAACTAAACATTGACCTTCCATAAGACACAGGAATATCTCCCCTGGGAATATACCCAGAGGAACATAAATCTTTGTACAAAAAAGACTATTTGAACGTGCATGTTTATAGCTGCGCTATTCACAATAGCAAAAACATGGAACCAACCCTAGTGCCCATCAAAAGTGGACTGGATAAAGAAAATATGGTACATATGCACATGGAGTATTATGCAGCCATAAAGAAGAACAAAATCATGGACTTTGCAGCGAACTGGATGGAGCTGGAGACCATCATACTTAGTAATGACTTATTTTTAAATGCCAAATGTACAATCTCTCATCTGCTCTGCTCTGCACTGTCTTAAGGAAACTGGAGGACACACTTGGTCACTGTTTAATATAATAAAACAGTGACCTGTATAAAATTTAAACTAAAACAATATTTTCCTCTTGCTCTATACCTTGAGGCTAATCAGTGACAGTCAATTTAATTTTTTACCTAGCAATGTCCCAAATCTGAAAATGAATGCCAGAACTTGGAGCCTTCTTTTGTACAGGACCAGTAAGTCAGGTTCCATCAGCCTGGGGCTCTGACTTATCTAAGAGCTGATATAAAAGTTTTGGTTGAGATTTAAACTGTTTCATGAAGAATTACCTCAAATTAGCTAAAAAAAAAAATAAGTGCGAGCTTATTTCAAATTTATGGGGTTTCTAAAAATAAATTGATTTTACATTTTAGCAAATGTTATTTAATATAAACATATCTAAGACATGAAAACAACCTGCATTACCTTCTTAATCAATGGGTTGCTCAGAGTTAGTGAAGAAGAAATGAATTAAGTTGTAGTAACCCAAGGGCAGAACCCAGAAGACCTGACCTCTCAACCCAAGTATTGACAACTTTGAGCCAGTGAATTAACCTGCCAAGACTTCTCATCCTCAAAACCCCAAATGTGCCTCTGAGTCTTGTCAGAGCATTATGTGAATGGGGTATGGTTACATTCATAAAGAAGGGACTATTACTACTTAAGCATGGTAACTTGAAGTTGACTATTAATATTTAGACAAATATTACACCACCATCACAGTATATTCTAAAGCCAAACCAAATTGTCTCCCATCGCTACTCATTAAGAAGCATTAACACATCCCATGCAGAGAGCACGTGAAGCCACCACTAACCTCCCAGTCAAACATCTCCGCAGAGAATATGATGCTCCTCCCCCGCAGGTCCGGGAGCAGTCACTCCATTCACCCCACGCATCCCAGTTGCCATCTTTATCTTCATCTGAACGAGTGTTTCTTGAGGTCTAGATATAACAAGACACAATAAATTATAGACAAATGTGGTAGAAATATACTAAAATAACTCTCCCAGTTATTCCAGAGTATTCTTTTAAGCTCTTCACAGAGACCAGATTTGCCAACAAATGCTTTGCTTTGGAATGAGTGCATTTAAAAAAAAAAATTGGTTTTTATGAAAATAGTTGGCATGTGCATGAGTTTCCTCATTTAAAAAGTTTTGTCCACATAGTTTCTAAGTTCAGCTTCATGCCTTAAATTTTATCTTTCTTAAATATAAATCATTTGGCTAAATATCAATTTATTATTATTATTATTCTGTTTTCTGCCTTACACAGCTTGAGTCTAAGAGGTAATCACCACTGAAATTCTGACTTGCCTGTCTGTCAGAAAGACTGGTGGCAATTCCTAAGGAACCTTGCCTGAGGATTTACAGAACCTCCTGAGAAAGGCTCCATTCCAAGAAAACAAAGTTAGACAGACAAACTTGACCAAGTTATATAGCTTTCAGAATCCACGAAAATAGGGAAGAGTACAGTTTGGTTTTGTCTCTTAGATTTGCCACTATTGACTTAGGATACTATAGAGAAGAGTAGGAATTACAAGTAAAAAAAATACATAAATATATGCAGATCTAGATGTGAAAATAAATGAATCATATTAAAGTTACAAAACTTTACAGAGGGGCCTAAGGTAGACTTGAATAAATGTAATAACAACCATAGTTCTGAATGGGTAGACTCAAAACCGTAAAAGGCTAATTTGCTCCATATTTACCTATAAATTTACAGTAGCTCCATTCAAAATCCCCAAAGGGAAATTTCTGGAAACATAACAAATTATTCTCAAGTACATCTAGTGGGATACAGGTCTATAAGAGCCAAGAAAAAAATTTATAAAGAAGATAGAATTACCATATGATCCAGCAATCCTACTTCTGGGTATTTACCCAAAAGAACTGAAATTGGGATCTCAAAGATATTTGCACAATCATTTTTTGCAATAGCCAAGAGGTGGAAGCAGCCCACGTGTCCATCAACAGATGAACTGATAGACATTATGTGGTACAGACATACAACAGAATACAATGGAGTCATAAACAAGAAGGAAAACCTGTCACATGCTCCAACATAGATGAACCTTGAAGACATTAAGCTTTGTGAAACAAAGTCAATCACAAAAAGACAAATACTGCATGGTTCCACTTATATGAGTTATCAAACATAGTCCAGCTCACTGAAACAGAAAATAGAATGGTGACTGCCAGGGACTAGAGGGAGGAGGAAATGGAGAGTTCCTGTTCAATAGGTATAAGGTTTCAGCCATGCAAAATGAAAATGTTCCAGAGATCTACTGTTCAACATTGTGCTTATAATTAATAATACCCTATGACATACTTCAAAATTTACTAAGAGGGTAGATCTCATGTTATGTGCTTTTTAAAAAAATTAATTTATTTTATTTCAGGTTCAAGGGTACATGTGAAGATTTGCTACATAGGAATATTACAAGATGGCAAAGTTTGGGTTTCTGATGAGCCCACCAACCCTTGTGGTAAGCACAGTACTTGACGGATAGTATTGTAGTCCTTATTCCCGCTCATTCCCTTCTTTAGTAATCCCCAGTGTCTACTGTTCCCATCCTTGTGCCTGTGTGTGCCCAGTGTTTAGAACATGTGGTATTCAGTTATCTGTTTCTGTGATAATTCATTTAGAATGAGGGCCTCTAGTCACATCCATGTTGCTGCCAATGACATGATTTTTTTTTTATGGCTGCATAGTATTCCATGGTATATATGTACCACATTTTCTTTATCTAATCTGCTGTTGATGGGTATCTGGGTTGGTTCCATGTTTTTTCCATTGTGAACAGTGTGGTGATAAACATACCTATACAAGTATCTTATTTTTAAAAACACAATTTAAAAAACTGAAAAAGAAGTAAGAAGGAAATTTCTTCAATTAAAAGAGTAGAGAATTGGCATAGCACTAAGCAATCGGATCTATTAAACTAAAAAAAGAAGAGTCTAAAAACAGACCCAAATATAAGGACATAGAATAGGACCAAAAATCAATATGATAATTTTTTTTTAAAGTAGATACCTTATTCACAAAATATGCCAAGGTGAATTCCAGATATATTAGAAGTTATAGTAAAATACTGAAACCATAAAATACTAGAAAAATTATAGATTAACAGTCATATAGATTTAGTACAGGAAAGACTGTCCTAGAAATGTCAATAAAGATAGAAACTATAAAGGAAAAGACTGACTGGTATTAATTACATTAAAATAAAAGCACACATAGCATTTTCTATCTCTTCATCTACAGATAAAGATGTAGGTATATGAATATGCGCACAAAAATGTATCAGTAAAAGTACAAGCATATGAACTAGAAGGAAACACACCAAATTGCTTCAAAGAATGAAGGAACAGGCTGGGTTCAGTGGTTCACATCTGCAACCCTAGCATTTTGGGAGGCAAAGGCAGGAGGATCACTTGAGCCCAGAAGTTCGAGAACAGCCTGGACAACATATTGTCTCTACAAAAAACAAAAATTAGCCAGGCTGTGTGGTCTTTCTATATTCCCAGCTACTCAGAAGGCTGAGGTAGAAGAACTGCCTGAACCTGGGAGGTCGAGGCTGTGATGAACCTTGGTCGTGCCACTGTACTCCAGCCTGGGCAACAGAGTGAGACCCACCACTTAAAACAAAAAACAAAACAAAAGAATGGAGGAGGTGGAACTAGAAGCAAACATCTTATGTGTTTTGGAAGAGACATGAGCAAAAAAACACCAACTGAATGCTTTATTTTCCTCCAATTCCCCCAAAAATGTCTGAAGCAAATATGAGAAATTATTAAATGCCAGTTTTATTACTAACTGAACTTTCACGGTTTTACACATTTCTTTAAAAAAATATATTATGGTGGAGGCAAGATGGCGATGGCACAGGTGAACTGGTGAGATTCTCTGAACAGACCAAGACTGCATACTACTGAATAGACAGACTGTAAAGCAGAGGGAAAAGTGAACAAAGCCAGAAGACCCTCATAAGGAAGAACAGGTCATTGCAGAAGAGAAATAAAAGCAACCCCACCTTCCCTCAAAAACAGAATTGCAGAAGGGGAGGGAAAGGGGGAGAGGGAGAAAAATCTACAGAAATGCAGAAAAGCCAAAAGAAGAGTATGGGTCTCTCCCAGACGCCTGGGAGAGCAGACACTGAGAAAACTGACTTTGGAATGCAAACAATGAAAAGCCCCAGAATGAAGGGTCTCAAACTGCAAATGTAGATATCAAAACAGTAATGGAGAGATTAAAAAGAATTGAGGAGACACAAGAAGAAACTAGGAAGGAGCTGATATCTGAGATAACAGTAATAAAGAATACTGTGAATGAAATAAATAACAAATTGATAAGCATGGAAAGCAGAATTACCCAAGCAGAAGAAAGAATCTCAGAGCTTGAGGACCAAAATATAGAAATAACCCAGACTCTTCAAAACACAGAAAATAAGCTCAAAAAGACAGATCAAAACCTTCAAGAGATGAGTGACTACCTCAAGAGGACTAACCTAAGAATAATCAGACTCCCTGAGGCAGAAAGAGAAACAGAGACCATATTGGAACAAATTTTCAATGAGATAATTCAAGAAAACTTCTCTTATCTAATCAGTGATGCAAAAATTCAAACACAAGAGATTCAGAGAACCCCTGCAAGACAACAAATGAGAAGACCAACTCCTAGACACATAATAATATGCCTAAATAAAGTAGGCACAAAAGAAAAAATCCTAAAGGCAGTAAGAGAAAAAGGCCAGATCACCTACCATGGAAGACCAATCAGAATAGCAGCAGATTTATCTGCAGAAACCCTGCAGGCTAGGAGAGCTTGGAGCCCTATCTTCAAAGTCCTAAAAGATAAACAATTTCAACCAGGAATAACCTACCCGGCCAAACTAAGCTTCATCAGTGAGGGAGAATTAGAGTCTTTCCCAGATATCCAATTCCTAAGAACTTATGCTGCCACCAAACCATCTCTACATGAAACACTTAAGAAAGTACTAAACACACAAGAAAAGGAAAAAAGATCAACGTTCTTCACAAGAGTACAGGAAAAAGAATAAAATATACACGAACCAACCCCAAAACCAAAAGAAAGACGAAAAAACCAAGTGGAAGAACAACAACTCAATAAGAACTCCATGATAGGGACGAACTC
>NW_007240701.1:0-1829 GCF_000164805.1 Carlito syrichta
AGCTGGCTAGCCAACTGATTTAACTGGCTCACTACCTAGCTAGTCAGCTGGCTAGCCAGCTGACTTAACTAACTGAATTAACTAGCAAATTATCTAGCTAGCCAGCTGGCTTAAATATTTAGCTAACTACCTAGCTACCTAGCTAACAAGCTGATTTAAGTAGTTAATTAACTACCTAGCTACCTAGCTAGCAAGCTGACTTAAGTAGTTAGCTGTCTAGCTAGCTGACTTTCTTAATCAGATGAATATGTAGTTAGCTTACTCGCTATCTAACATGCTAGCTAGCTGACTTAATCATATGACTGAACTCGTTAGCTAATGAGCTAGCTAGCTGACACAACCAGTTGACATAAATCGTTAGCTAACAAGCTAGCCAGCTGACAAATCCAGATGACTTAACTGGTTAGCTAACTAGCTAGCTAGCGTACTCAAACAGCTGACTCAGGCCGTTTGCTAACTAGCTAGCCTGCTGACTCAACCAGCTGATTTAACACGTTAGTTAACTAGCTAACTGCCTGACTCAACCTACTGACTTAACATATTCGCTAATTGTGTAGCTAGCTGTCTTAACCAGCTAACTAAATTAGAAAACTGACTTAACTAACTGACAGCTAACTGACTTAACTACTTAGCTAGGTGACTTAACTGGCTGACTTAACTAGTTAGCTAGCTGACAACTCCCTGAATTAAATACTTAGCTAAATATTTATCTGGCGAATAAATAGCTGAGTTAACTGGTTAGCTAACTAGTTAGTTAGCAGATTTAAATAGCTGACTTACATAGTTAGCTAACTAGTGAGCTAGCTGTCTTAACTAGCTAACTTAGCTAGCTAGCTAGTTAGCTAGCTCACTTAGCTAGCTGACTTTACTTGGCTAACAAGATTGCTAGCTGACTTAACGAGTTGATTAACGAGTTAGCTAACTGTTTTAACTATTTGGTAAACGAGTTTACTAGTTGTCTTAATTAGTTGGATAACGAGCTAGCTAGGTTAGTTAACTTGGATGATTATTCAGCCGACAACTTATCTGGTTTAACACGTTGGCTGACCACTTGACTGACTTGCTAGCTGGCATAACAAATCGGCCAACTAGTTGGCCGAGTAGTTAGTTGGGTTAATTAGTTGACTGACTAGTTGGCCCACAAGTTAGCTCGGCTACCTATTTGGCTGGCTAGTGTTCTGACCTAACTAGTAGGCCGACTAGTCAGCTGATTGGTTAGCTGACTTAAATAGTTGGCTAGATTACTTAGCTAGTAGGCTGGCGAGTGAGCCCACAGGTGAGCTCACTTAATTAGTTATCCAGCAAGTGAGCCGATGGCAAGCTAAATTAACTATTTGACTGGAGAATGAGCTGACTAGTCAGCTGATTTAACTAGTCAGCCAGCAAGTGACCTGACTTGTCAGCTAAGTTTAGTTGGCTAGTGAGTGAGCCGAATGGTCAGAAGAGTTAACTAGTCAGCCGGCCAATGAACCAACTGTTGAGCTGACTTAACTAGTTGGCTGGTGAAGGGACCAACATGTGAGTGGACTTAACTAGTTGGCTGGCTTGCGAGCCGACCAGTGAGCTGAATTAACTAGTCAGCTGGCAACCAAGCTGACTAGTTAGCTGACCTGTTGGCCTGTGAGCGAGCTGAAAATTTAGTTGATCTGTTGGCTGGTGAGTGACCCGACTAGTTTGCTGACTGGTTTGCAGGTGAGCGAGCCTACTAATTAGCTTACCTGATGGAAAGTGAGCCAACTAGTTATCTGACCAGATAGCTGAGTTGCTACCTGACTAGTTAGCTAAGTAACTAGCTGATTTGCTAGCTGACTTAACTAACTAGCTGACTA
>NW_007240701.1:2359-3385 GCF_000164805.1 Carlito syrichta
AGCTACATACCTGGCTGGTTACCTGGTTAGGCAGCCGGCTAGCTAGTTAGTGGGCTGAAGATCTGGCTACCCACCCAGCTTAAATAGCCATCTGGCTGGCTGGACAGTCGAATAGCCAGCTGGCTTAACTAGCCAGCCACTCTGCTGGTCAGCCGGCTAGCCAGATGGTTTATCTAGCAAGACACAAACCTGACCAGCCTGCTAAACAGCCATCTTAACTTGCCAGGCACCTAGCTAGCCTGCTTGCTAACAAGCTGACTTACCTAGCTGACTTAACTATATAGAACACCAGTTAACCAGCTGGCTTAACTAGCTAGCCATCCAGTTAGCCAGCCGGATAGCCAGCTCACTTAACATGCTGAATTAACTAGCTAGCCAGCAGACTAACCAGCTGACTTAATTACCTAGCTACATTCCAAGCCAGGTGACTAGCCAGCTGACTTAAGTGCCTGACTTAACAAGATATCCAGCTGACTAGGCAGGTGATGTAACTAGCGAGCTACCTTGCTAGCCAGTTGAGAAGCCAATCGAAATAACTAGCTGATTTAACAAGCTAGCCAGCTGGCTAGCCAGCTGACTCAAGTAGCTGAAATAACTAGCCAGCTGGCTAGCCAGCTGAATTAACTAGCTGACATCACTAGCTAGCCAGTTGCCTAGCCAGCTGACTAAAATAGCTAGCTACCTATGTATCCCCCTGTCTTGCCAGCTGACTTAACTACCTAGCTAACTAGATAACGAGCAGACTAGCTAGCTGACATAACTAGGTGACTTAACTAGCTAGCCAACTGGCAAGCCATCTGAATTGACAAGCTTTCAACCCGGCAAGGCAGCTGGCTAGCCAGTTGATTTAACTAGCTGACTTAACTAGCTAGCCAGCTGACTTAACTTGCTAGCTACCCAGCTAGTCAGCTGACTTAACTAGCTGAAATAACTAGCTAGCTACATAGCTAGCTATCTAGCTAGCTTGCCCACTTAACTACCTGACTGAAATAGCTGACTAGCTGACATAACTAGCTGACTTAACTG
>NW_007240702.1:0-458 GCF_000164805.1 Carlito syrichta
GCTGACTTAACTTGCTAGCTACCCAGCTAGTCAGCTGACTTAACTAGCTGAAATAACTAGCTAGCTACATAGCTAGCTATCTAGCTAGCTTGCCCACTTAACTACCTGACTGAAATAGCTGACTAGCTGACATAACTAGCTGACTTAACTGGCTATCTTCCTAGCTAGCCAGCTGATTTTACTAGCTGAAATAACTAGCTAGCCAGCGATCTAGCCATCTGACTTAAGTAGCTTTTTAACTACCTAGAGAGCTGGCTAGCCAACTGATGTAAAGAGGTGACTTAACTAGCTAGCCAGCTGCTTAGCCAGCTGACTTAAATACTTGATTAACGAGCTAGGTAGCTGACCAGCCAGGTGACTAAACTAGCTGACTTAGCTAGATATCCAGATGGCTAGGTCTCTGACTCAACTAGCTCTGTACTACTCTAGCCACCTGGATTGGGAACTGATTTAACTAG
>NW_007240703.1:0-783 GCF_000164805.1 Carlito syrichta
CCCCCCAAAACCCACAAAGACATGGACACTAAATAGCATGATGCTAAACAACTCCTGGGTGAATGATGAAATCAAAGCAGAGATCAAATGATACCTAGAACCAAATGAAAATGAAGAAACATCTTTCCAAAATCTCTGGGACACCTTAAAAGCTGTAGTAAGAGGGGAATTTATATCCCTAAAAACACACATGAAGAAAATGGAAGGAACACAAATTAACAGCCTAACAAGCCGCCTAAGGAAGCTGGAAAAGCAAGACCACAAAAACCCTAGTTTCAGTAGAAGAATCCAGATCACCAAAACAAAAGCCCAAATCCAGGACATAGAAGACAAAAAAGATAATGCAAAAAATCAATGAAACAAAAAGCTGGTTCTTCAAAAGGATAAACAAAATTGATGGTCCCCTAGCTAAACTGACCAAGAAAAAATGAGAATAAAGCCAAATAAGCACAATCAGAAACACAAAAGATGAAGTCGCATCTGACCCTGAAGAAATACAAAAGATCATTAGAGACTACTATGTACACTTGTATGGAAAGAAACTTGAAAACTTTAAGGAAATGGAGGACTTTCTGACATCACACAACCTACTAAACAAGAAGAAATTGAGATCCTAAATAGACCAATCTTTCTGACATCACACAACCTACTTAACAAGAAGAAATTGAGATCCTAAATAGACCAATAACAATGAAGGAAATCGACTACGTAATAAGAAAACTACCTACAAAAAATAGCCCTGGTCCAGATGGCTTTCCAGCAGAATTCTACAAGACATTTAAG
>NW_007240704.1:0-792 GCF_000164805.1 Carlito syrichta
CTCCACAGTGGCCAAGATGACCTATACCTCGAACCTAGACTCCCTGTGAACACACCACGCACAGTTGAGAATCTGTGTATGATTCTGATGTTTTTGGAGACAGGGTCTGCTTCTGTGGCCCAGACTGAGGCCCAGAGACACGAACGACGTTCACTGCCAGCCTTGATATCGCAAGCTCTGGCGATGCTCCAACCTTAGCCTCGAGTGGCACAGACGACCTATACCTCGAACCCAGACTCCCTGTTTGGATGGGTGCAGAGACAGTGTCATCATGCATGGTAGAGGCTGGCCTTGTGCTTCTGGGCTCCAGACATTCTCCCACCTTGGCCTCCCAGAGCAATGCAATTTCAGCCATGTGCCACCATGCCAGTCCTTGGGTGAGGTCAGGCCTCAGTGGGCAGATCAACTCCAGCACAGAGCTCAAGGACATGCAGGAACAGCATCATGTCGATCAAATTGAAAGCCTGTGATCTCAGCAGTTTGGGAGGCACAAAACGAGAAGATGGACCAAAGTTGGCAGTGTGAGAGCAGCCTGGGAAACCTGGTACGGAAAGAAAAAAAGAAAGAAAGAAAGAAAGAAAGAAAGAAAGAAAGAAAGAAAGAAAGAAAGAAAGGAAGAAAGAAAGGAAGGAAGGAAGGAAGGAAGGAAGGAAGGAAGGAAGGAAGGAAGGAAGGAAGGAGGGAAGAAAGAAAGAGGGAAATCCATTCTCTTGCAAACCTTCTGCCCTCAATAATTACCCTCCATCACTCCCACATGTGAGGGTTTACCATGCTCAGCACCTTACAGCCCCA
>NW_007240705.1:0-930 GCF_000164805.1 Carlito syrichta
AAAGATCAACAATGCCAAGTATTGGCAAGGACATGGTGAAACAAGAACCCTAGTGGTAGAGTAAATCAGTTTCAATGTTTCAGAAAACCATTTGGTCATCTGTTAAAAACCAAACATATAATTCATGAACTTCATTCTTAAACATATATGCAAAAAAACCTGTTTACACATGTATACTAGAAGTGCTCAGGACAGCATTATTTGTAATGCCCCGTTTTAACAACCCAACATCAGTCAGCAGTTGAATGAATACACGGTGATATATCACAAAAGAGAATATTATACAGCAATGAAAATTAATGAAACCACAACTATATGCCACAGCATGGATCAATTTCACAAAATGTTAAACCCAGAATTCAAATCCAAGAGAGAGACCACAAAGAGCCAGTTCTGATGCAAACACACGAGGGTCTTTATTCAGGCTCGAGTCTGGGCTCACGTATAAAGCCAGCAGCGGCTTCAGGGATGAGAGCCCCGATTCAGTATGGCAAGCAGTTTTTATGCACAATTACAGAGGGAGGGGAAAGAACTTTAAACTTGATTTTACATGATTGGGTAATTTCTCCTAATGGGTACGGGAACACTTGGTATTGGTAGGTGCCTTTCGTGGGCTTTAACCTGACTGCCTGTGATTGACAGAAACCCACTTAATGGGCAGAGTGGAATGTCAGATAAGTTAGGTTCATACAGTCACCGTGTACAAATTAACTTGGCAAGCAGGCAGGAGTAAAAGACATGCTACGCCTGCTGATCCAAACTGAGGAATGCTTAGGAGGGCTTGTTTGCTTAACATTTACATAACATAACATGGTCATTATGGGACAACAAAAGCTAAACTTAACAAAGTTTTAAATATGAATGCTGCAAACACATACAGCCAATGTGGGGTAGAAAATCATATACTAATTCTGGGAATTTATAATAGCA
>NW_007240706.1:0-3214 GCF_000164805.1 Carlito syrichta
CCATAAATATATACATACATATATATATATTTGTTGTTGTCACATATAAAGAAAAGTGCTTTCCTTCAAAATATACAGATCAGACTGATTTATCATAAAATGCAACTTTGTAACCATCATGCGTCAAGAAATATTATTCACAGTACCCCAGAATATCATGTCCCTTCCCAAATACTGTCTTCTCTTTCTCACTCAAAGGTAGCCTCTATCCAGACTTCTAACACTGTAGGTTACTTTAGCTGTTTTTTTGGTCACTTTGTATAAATGGAATTATACAGTATGCATACTTTTGTGTTTGGCTTCTTTTGTTCAGTACCATTTTCTGAGGGACCCAAGAAACCAAGAAACTTAAAAAGTCATACTTGCTGTAAAAGTAGTGTTTAGTTCACTATATTCTATATATCCCTACCTCACGTTCACCATATTTTGTGTATTCCTACCTCATGTTCATTGTACTTTATGAATTCTTAGTACTTTAAATCCTACCCCAGACCCTGTAGAATTAGGCACATGTCGGTGCCGGGTAGTGACTGATTGTGTAGTTATACAATGTCTTAAGTAGTGTTTGTATTTAGAACTCTTGGGTTAAGCATTGTTAGTCCCAATTGCCATGCTGACTTCTGCTTTTACAATGGGATGTAAATGTTAAAGCAATAAGCCCTTTTCAGACATTCCTTTGCTATTGCAGTAGACTCTGAGGCGCTAGCTGCTCTCTAAGTGGGCTCTATGTTGGTTTAAATCTCCGGCTCCCATGCCAAAGTTAATTTACACATAGTGGCTGTGTAAACCTGAGGGAATCAAAAGACTTTTAGAAAAACCACCTTGCCATAAGACGTTTGCGATATTTTATAAATTCCTAGAACTAGTACTATATGAATTTCTACCCCACATTGGCTGTATGTGTTTGCAGCATTCATATTTAAAACTTTGTTAAGTTTAGCTTTTGTTGTCCCATAATGACCATGTTATGTTATGTAAATATTAAGCAAACAAGCCCTCCTAAGCATTCCTCAGTTTGGATCAGCAGGCGCTAGTAACCTCCTGCCTGCTTGCTCAAGTTAATTTATACACGGTGACTGTATGAACCTAACTTATCTGACATTTCACTCTGCCCATTAAGTGGGTTTCTGTCAATCACAGGTAGTCAGGTTAAAGCCCACGAAAGGCACCTACCAATACCAAGTGTTCCCGTACCCATTAGGAGAAATTACCCAATCATGTAAAATCAAGTTTAAAGTTCTTTCCCCTCCCTCTGTAATTATACATAAAAACTGCTTGCCATACTGAATCGGGGCTCTCATCCCTGAAGCCGCTGCTGGCTTTATATGTGAGCCCAGACTCGAGCCTGAATAAAGACCCTCGTGTGTTTGCATTGGAACTGGCTCTTTGTGGTCTCTCTCTTGGATTTGAATTCTGAGTTTAACATTTTGTGAAATTGATCCATGCTGTGGCATATAGTTGTGGTTTCATTAATTTTCATTGCTGTATAATATTCTCTTTTGTGATATATCACCGTGTATTCATTCAACTGCTGACTGATGTTGGGTTGTTAAAACGGGGCATTACAAATAATGTTGTCCTGAGCACTTCTAGTATACATGTGTAAACAGGTTTTTTTGCATATATGTTTAAGAATGAAGTTTATGAATTATATGTTTGGTTTTTAACAGATGACCAAATGGTTTTCTGAAACATTGAAACTGATTTACTCTACCACTAGGGTTCTTGTTTCACCATGTCCTTGCCAATACTTGGCATTGTTGATCTTTTACTTACAGTAAGTCTCATGGATATGTAGTGTCATCTCATGATGGTTTAAATTTGCATCCTCTAAATTATTTTTAAATTGCTCTCTTCTTGTGACATGGCTGTTCCAAATCTTTTCCTATTTTTCTATGGATTGTTTGTCTTGTCTTTGCCAATTCATTGGAATTTTTTTTTTTTTTTCAGTTGGAGTCTCACTCCATCACCCAGACTGGAGTGCAGTGGCCGCTCCCAGCCACTGCAGCCTCCACCAGCTGGGCTCCGGTGATCCTTCTACCTCAGCCTCCAACTAGCCGGAAGTACAGGCGTGCACTACTGTGCCCGGCTAATTTTTGATTTATTGTAGAGATGAGGTCTTGCCAAGTTGCCCAGGTGGGTCTTGAACCCTTGGGCTTAGGCATTCCACTCATCTTGGCCTCCCAAAGCACTGGGATCACAGGCTGAGCCATCGAGCCCGGCGTGGAATTCTTTATATATTATTGATATAAACCTTTGGGAGTTTTATGTGCTACAAATTTATTTCCCTTCTGCGTAGCATGTCTTTTACTCTTTTTTTTTTTCTTTTTTGAGTTGGAGTCTCACTCCATCGCCTAGGCTAGTATGCAGTGGCACACGCATGGCTACCCCAGCCTCGACCTGGGTTCTGGCGATCCTTCTACCTTAGCCTTCCAAGTAGCCTGAACTACAGGTGTGCGGTACCACGCCCAGCTAATTTTTAATTTATTTATTGTAGAGATGAGATCTCACCAAGTTGCCCAGGCTGGTCTTGAACCTGCGGGCTCAGGCAATCCACTTGCCTTGGCCTCCCAAAGTGCCGGGATTACAGGCTGAGCCATTGTAGTCTTTTAATGATGTCTATTTGACACCAAAATTTAAATGTCAAATATATTAGATTTTACTTTTATTGTTAATGGCTTTTAAATGCCATTTATATTTTTTCCTAGTTTGATATCCTGAAGCTATTTTTCTATATTTTTTTCTGGATCAGAGCTGTCCACTAAAAATATGAAATGAGCCACATATGTAATTTAAAATTATCTAGTGTCCACGTTAAGAGAGCTAAAGGAAGCTGGGTGTGGTGGTGCATGCTCATAATCCTAGTGGTTTGGGAGACTGAGGTGGGAAGATTGTTTGAACTTAAGAGTTCGAGACCAGCCTAGGCAACATAGCAACCTCATGTCTACAAAAAAATTTTTTAAAAAATCTGGGTTTGGTGGTGCACGTCCATAGTCCCAGTTACTTGGGAGGCTGAGGTAGAAGGATCACCTGAGCCCAGGCGGTTGAGGTTGTGGTGACTCATGATGATGCCACTGCACTCCAGCCCAGGAAACAGAGTGAGATCCCCGCCTCTGGAAAAAAAAAATTAGAGCTACAAGAATCAGAGTACTAATTTTTTTTTTTTGGAGTCAGAGTCTCACTCAGTCGCCCAGACTGGAGTGCAGTGGCTGCT
>NW_007240706.1:3290-10153 GCF_000164805.1 Carlito syrichta
TGCGGATCTCGAACCCGTGGGCTCAGGCAATCCACTCACCTCAGCCTCTCAAAGGCACGGGATTACAGGCTGAGCCACCGAGCCTGGCTACTAATTTTAATAATGTTTTATTTAACTCAATATATTCTACTTGTTATTTTAAAGTTTTGATACAAAATTATTGATATATTTATAATTTTTTTAATGAAGTGTTTGAAATCAAATGCAAATTTTACACTTAATGGCACATCTCAAGTGCTCAATAGCCATACATGGACAAAGGAATTCTAGAAGATTATTTTTACACTTCCACATTTGTGGGACAGAAAAACTGAGGTGAAAAGAAAATAGTAGACAATAGTTAACAGGAAAGAGAAGGAGGTGATTGGAGTTAAATTTCTTTAAATTCTTTATATATAATATATTCTTTAAAGTATACATAAGTACTTTTATAATATATATTTTAAATATACACTTATATACTTTTAAAGTGAAAACTTGTGTCGATTTCCTACTAGTGGATCAAATTTCAAGATTCCTTATTTCATGGTTGTTGGGGAGAGGTCTCAGTTTCTTGTTGGTTGTTTGCAGATGCCTGCACTTGTTTACCATGGGCTTCATTCCAATTATGTATATAAAGCCATGATAACTTTATTTTACTTATTTATTTATTTTGAGTTGAGTCTTACTCTGCTACCCAGGCTGGATCGCAGTTGCACACTCACGGCCACCGCAGCCTCGACCTGCTGGGCTCAGGCGATCACCTCAGCCTTGCAAGTAGCTGGAACTACAGCCACATGCCATGATGCCCAGCTAACTTTTGATTTATTGTAGAGATGAGGTCTTGCCAAGTTGCCCAGGCTGGTCTTGAACCACCAGGCTCAGGCAATCCTCTTGCCTCTGCCTCCCAAAGTGTTGGGATTACAGGTGTGAGCCACTGTGCCTGGCCATGATAACTTTAATGCCAAAGCCTAACAAGGATATTGCAAGAAAGGTAAACTATAGACCAACATTATTTATGAACACAGATGCAAAAATATTAAACAAGATATTAGCTAACCTAAGCCAGTAGTACTTGAAAAAGCTAATTCTTTGGGATCAAGATTGTTTATTGCAAGTCTTTAAAGTTGACTTAATATTTGAGAGTCAATTAATGTAATTTACATTATGTCTTAGTTTGTTCAGGCTGCTACAGCAAAATACCATAACTGGGTACCTTATATAAACAACAGAAATTCATTTCTCATAGTTCTAGAGGCTGGGAAGTTCAAGGTCAAGGCACTGGCAGATTTACTGTCTGGTGAGGGCCCACTTTATGGCTCCTAGAAGGTGCCCTCTTGCTGTGTTCTCACATGGTGGAAGAAATGAGTGGTTCATGTCAGGTATCTTTTATATGAGCATTAATCTCATTCATGAGGGTTCTCCCATGACCTAATCATCTCCCAAAGTCCTCATCTCCTTATATCATTATCTTGGGACTAGGATTTCAACACATAACTTATGGAGGGACACAATCTGATTACAGCACATGATTAACAGAATTCAGATGAAAAGTCATAGTACCATTTAATAGGTGCAAGAAAAATTGATAAAGTTCAACTGTTCACCCATTTATGATTTGAAACCTTAGAAAATTAGATATAGAAGAGAACTTCCTTAACCTGATAAACATTTTTTTCTGTAGACAACCTATAAAAAACCATAGTAGGCTGGGCACAGTGGCTCAGGCTGTAATCCCAGCACATTGGGAGGCCGAGGTGAGAGGAGTGCCTGAGCCTGGGGGTTCAATAAATCACAAAAACTAGCCGGGCATGGTGGCATGCATCTGTAGTTCCAGCTACTTGAAAGGTTGAAGCTGTAGTGGCTGTGAACGTGCCACTGTATTCCAGCCTGGGCATCAAGACTGAGATTCTGACTCAAAAAAAGAAAAAAGAAAAAAAAAAAGGAAAAGAAAAAGAAAACCATAGTAAAATGATGAAAAGAAATGTGAGATTGATACTGAGACAAACAAATTTATTGTCAGTACTTATTTTCATCATAATATTGAAGATCCCAGGAGTGGAACAAGGCAGGAAAAAAAGTATAATGATTGGAAAAAGAGAAATAAAATTGACATGGTTATATATGAGAGAAATCCAAAAGAATTTAGAGATTAACTATTAGAAATGAGTAAATCTATTAGTCACTAGATGAAGGTCAAAATAAGACATTAATCATATTTCCTATCAGCGACAGTTAGATTAATAACAGATTGCTAATGCTGATTTTTAAATGTTGACAGCCAATCCTATGAGAGAGAGATAATTCTTTGCTGGCCAAATTCAGTTGAATTCATGTGTTGAATACCAAGTCACATCTCTGATTCAGTCCCACTCCTCCATTAGATAAGTAGGGAAGCTCAAGCCTAAAAGGAAAAGTCATTGGCAAAAACCACAGAAAACACCGAGAGACCCAGAATCAGCACCCAAACTCTCACCTGTGCTCTTTGGTCTGAAGCACGATGACAGCAAGTCCATGATTCCCTTCCTCTCTTGTTCCAGGCTCAGGAGACTCAGCATGAGTAGAAAGAGCCATTCTTGATAGTGACATGGAGGAGAACCATGGTGGGTACTTCCTGGTCCACCATGGCTATTGGCGCATACACAGAGAGTGAAGGATCCCAGGCCATTACGTTTTTATTGGTGAGTTGTGTATCCTTTTTTACTAAGTGCCTATTGTTATCTATAAATGATGTTTTACTGTTGCCCGTCTTGCTGAATGGCAGGAGTTCTGTTTGTATTCTGGATAGGCACTCTTTGAAAAACTTGTATATGTTGAAAATATATTACAGTCACAGGATTCTCACCCTGGTGCTCAGTCAGGGGCAACATGTGCTGTTAACACACCACTCAGATTGTGGGATGAAACAGCTCCTGGCAAGAGACTCAAGAGACCTTGAAAGAAAGGACCAGGCTGGGCACAGTGGCTCGTCTCTAATCCCGCACTTTGGGAGACTGAGATGGGAGGATTGCCTGAGCCCAGGTGTTGGAGACCAGCCTGGGCAACCTGGCGAGATCTTGTCTCTACAATAAATCAAAAAATTAGCCAGGCATGGTAGCGCGCACCTGTAATTCCAGCTACTTGGAAGGCTGAGGCAGAAGGATTGCCGGAACCCAGCAGGTTGAGGCTGCGGTGGCCGGGAGCGGTCACTGCAGTCCAGTCTGGGCGACAAAGTGAGACTCCAACTCAAAAAAAAAAAAAGGACCAAATGTGAGACCTGGTCTTTCTTCCCACACGGCTCCTAGGGTGGTACTGGGCCCCTGGCTTGCCACTTCCTATCTAGAGGACAGCCTCACCCCATGTAAGCCCTCTGTGCTTCTGTCAGATCTGGTCATGAACTAGGCTGCACAGACCCTTGTGGGCCTCAGCTTCTCGCTGACATTCTTTTCCTGAAGGCCCAGGACACACACCTCCACACACCAGGTAGTCAGGACTATAGCTCTGGGCAGATATGTGAGCAGGTTGTTTATCATAACTCCAGGGCTGGGCCCCCGGTACTGGGGTCAGGAAGGGTGGATGTGGAATGACAACAGGCAGAGTTGGGAAGTGACTGTGTGGGTGATGGGCCTTTCAGGGGCTGACTTTGAGCCCAGCCTCCCCTCTCTTTTGCAGGGGGCCTGCCACCCCATCCACACATTTCTTTGACTCTCCTACTTTCTTTAGTTTTTTTTTTGCAGGGGAAGCCCCAGACCTCAGCCCTCTCATGGGAATTAGAAGATAACCAAGACTAGGATTTTGTCAGTCGCTCCCCAGCCACAGGCCATGTAATTTCCTCATACATTTAAGGAACAGATGGACTTCTTTCTGGACTTAAAGTTCATCTATTTAAAAAAAAATTAATTTCCAGGACCTGTAATTCTGTTCATAATCTGGGAGAATGCCTCCATACCTCGAGGAAGCCACAGAGGACATCACATCAAATCTCACATTCTGTGGACATGACCTACTTATGCTTATGATGTGTACTGTGAGTGAATCCTTGAATAGAATTGAAGCCCAGGGACTGTTGTCTGCATTGTTCATTGAATTATGCCCAGTGTCTAGAAAGTGCCTACACAACTTAAGTGCTTAGTATATATGTGTTGAGTGAACGTATCCCAACCAGAACCTGCCCACATATCTGAGCCCTCATCTCCAGCCTCCACTTGCTCTATGCATCGCATATCCTCTGGGGACTACCAGCACCCTCAATGCAGTCAGGTGTGGGCCAGAGGATATTGGACCAGGTGGACCTGGAGAGTGGGAAATAACTTTTCTCTTCCTCTACAGCTTAAGAGTGTGTTGTCAAAAATTTGAATTAGACAGTAATGTCATATTATGACTGAGCTTGAGCATATTTTATATATGTAAAACTATTGGTATTTATTTTTTTCTGACCTGTGGGATTTTTGCTGCCAGTTTTTCTACTTTGTGGATGGTCTTTTTCTTATCAATTTATATATTGGGGATATGAGCTCCTTTGTAATATTAATAGCAAAAAGTCATTCTGAATCTTATATTTTCCTTTTTTAGTGATCATGTTTTGTTTGGGGGTATTTTTGTGTTTTTGTGTTTTGTTTTGTTTTTACTAGCTATCACAATGTCACTTTACCTCAAATTGATCTACATATTTAGACTATCTCAGTAAACTTTCTCAGAAGAAATTATGTAGAAACTGACTATTGAATTTCAAAATTTGCAGAAAAATACAAAGGCCCAAGAATAGTTAAGACAATCTTGAAGATGAACAAAGTTGAAGGTCTTATAGTGCCAGCTACTAAGACTTAAATTAAATTAAAGCTATGGTGATCAAGTTCATGTGTGATAGTAGTACAATAGATACAAGTAGAAACAGAAAGAATAAAGTGCTCAACTCAGACCCACACATTTGTTTTTGTTTTTTCATTTTTTTCTTAGACCCACACATTTGGACATTTTGTATGACCAAAGAGGTACAGCAGAGCAGTGGGAGAAAAGAAAGTCATCTCAGTGAATGGCCTGTGACCAACCAGTTATCCTGTGGAAAGAAATGAATCTTGATTCCCATCTTACACTTTAAACAAGTATCAATTCCAGGTAAATTTGAAATCTAAATGTAAAAACGTTAAATCATATTTGTAGTAGATAACATAGAAAAATACTTTCAAGTTATTGAATTCAGTTTAGTGATGTTTTTGAAGATTTTTGTGTCTATATTTATGAGGGATAATGGTCTGCAGAGTTTTATTTTGTTTATTTGAGTTGGAGTCTCACACCGTTGCCCCACTGGAGTGTAGTGGCACGCTCACGGCCACCCCAGCATCGGCCTGCTGGGCTCTGGTGATGCTTCCGCCTCAGTCTTCCAGGTAGCTGGAACTACACACATGCACTACCATGCCCGGCTAACAGAATTTTCTTGTGATGTTTTGTTTGGCTTTGTTATCTGGGTAATATTAGTCTTATAAAATAAAATGGGTTTTCTTCCTCTTTTATTTTTTGCAAGTGTCTGTAGAGGATTAGCATTTAAAAAAAAATAAAGTTAGGCTTATTAAAGGAAAGATACATTGTGAAGGGCACAACGGGCAGGACACCAGCAAGAGTGTCCACCGACTGCTGCCAATATTAACTTTTTATTAAGTTTAACAGAATTGACCAGTGAAGCTATCTGGGACTGGGCTTTTCTGGGACTGGGAGATTTGCCATTAATTTAATCTCTTTACTTTTTGTAGGTCCATATATATATTCTGTTTATATTGAGTTTAGTTTGATAATTGGTGCTCATTTTGGAATTAGTTTCTAATTTATAGTATTTCATGTTTCTTTTTTTTTGGCTTTTGAGATGGGAGAAAAAGAAAGAATAATGTGGGGAAATGAGGCTTTGGGGTGATCTATGAATGCTTAGGACTTCTGTTATGGGATAGGGGAAATTACTGTGCCTGCTGTACATAATACTCATATGTGAGACAAAAGAGGTTTGTGTCTACAAAGGGGAATCCAAAACCTTGGAATTTATTTATAAAAATTGTGTATTTATTCTTACATGTTTAAACTTCAGTCATCTTCAAAGTACTCTCTGATGCAATACACCTACTGAAATGCTTTTATCACTGCTCAAAACAGTTTTTGAACTTGTCTATTTGTGTGATGCCTTTTCGTGCTTATGCTTTTTTTATTTTTTTATTTTTTTAAATCAATATTTTTTATTATGATGTTGTGGGGTACAGTTAAGGGTTAGGTATACAAATATATTTCATTCAGGCACCCTGTTGATAAGAGGTGTTTCCCCATCCCCAGACAGATATTTGCTACAGTTAATCCCATCTCCCCCCCCCAATAGTTTCCCACTACTGTCAGTCATTTTCTTATAGTATTACATTGGATGTTCAAGGTCCATTATATGAGTGAGAACATTTGATACTCAGATCTTTGTTTCTGTGAGAGGTCACTCAGTATTATAGACTCTAGTTCCATCCAGGTTGCTGTGAAATTCATGATTTTGTTCTTTATTATGGCTGCGTAGTATTCCATTGTGTATATGTACCACATTTTTTTAATCCAGTCCTCTTTTCATGGGCAGCATGGTTGCTTCTAGGTTCTTGCTATTGTGAACAATGCTATGATAAACATACGTGTGCAGGTATCTTTTTTATAGAGTGATTTGAGTTCTTCAGGATATATTCCCAGTAGGGGGATTGCGGGGTCATATGGGAGGCTGATATTTAGAGCTTTGAGGAATCGCCACACTGCTTTCCACAGAGGTTGCACTAGTTTACACTCCCACCAACAGTGTAGAAGTGTTCCCTTTTTGCCACACCCTCTCCAGCAGCTGTTATTTTTTGAGTTGTTGATAATTGCCATTCTGGCTGGAGTTAGGTGGTATCTCAGTG
>NW_007240706.1:10906-12230 GCF_000164805.1 Carlito syrichta
ATTGCATTGAATTTGTAGATTGCCTTAGATAAGATGGACATCTTCACAATGTTGATTCTTTCAATCCATGAGCACAGGATATGTTTCCACTCGTTTGTGTCATCTTTGATTTCTTTCAGCAGTGTTTTGTAATTTTCAATGTAAAGGTCTTTTACGTCTCTGGTTTGGAAGATGCCAAGGTATTTCATTTTTTTGAGGCTATTGTGAATGGAATTGTGTTTTTTATTTGGGTTTCTGTTTGTTTATTATTGGTGTAAAGAAATGCAATTGTCTTTTGCACATTTATTTTGTATCCTGAGACTTTGCCAAAGGCCTTTATCAGTGTAAGGAGGTTTTTGACAGATTCTCTTGGGTTTTCAAGGTACACAATCATATCATCTGCAAAGAGAGATAACTTGACTTCCTCTTTTCCTATTTGGATATCCCTGATTGCCTTCTCTTCTCTGATTGCTCGAGCCAGGACTTCCAATACTATGTTGAACAGGAGGGGTGAGAGTGGGCATCCTTGTCTTGTTCCAGTTTTCAGGGCAAATGGTTCTAATTTTTATCTGTTTAGGAGTATGCTGGCTGTGGGTTTCTCGTAGATGGCTTTTACTATTTTGAGGTATGTTCCCTGTATGCCTAGATATTCGAGGGTTTTTATCAAGAAGGGGTGCTGGATTTTATCAAAAGCATTTTCTGCATCTAATGATATAATCATGTGGTTTTTGTTTTGTCATCTGTTGATGTATTTAATTACATTTATGGTTTTACAAATGTTGAACCAGGCTTGCATACCAGGAATGAAGCCTACTTGGTCATGGTGAATGATTTTTGAGATGTATTATTGAATCCGGTTTGCTGGGATCTTGTTGAGAATTGTATCATCTATGTTCATCAAAGATATTGGCCTGTAGTTCTCTTTCTTTGTTGGATCTTTACCTGGCTTGGGTATCAATGTGATGTTGGCTTTGTAAAATGATTTGGGGAGAGTTCCATCTTTTTCAATCGCCTGGAATACCTTCAGTAGGATTGGTATCAGCTCCTCCTTAAATGTCTTGTAGAATTCTGCTGGAAAGTCATCTGGACCAGGGCTTTTTTTGGTAGGTAGTTTTCTTATTACCTAGTCAATTTCCTTGATTGTTATTGGCCTATTTAGGGTTTCAATTTCTTCTTGTTCCAACCTAGGTAGGTTGTGTGATGTCAGAATGTCCTCCATTTCCTTAAGGTTTTCAAGTTTGTTTCCATAGAAATATACATAGTAGTCTCTAATGATCTTTTGTATTTCTTCAGGGTCAGATGTGACTTCATCTTTTGTGTTTCTGATTGTGCTTATTTGGGTTTG
>NW_007240706.1:13422-14213 GCF_000164805.1 Carlito syrichta
GTTGGTTCATGTATATTTTATTCTTTTTCCTGTACTCTTGTGAAGAACGTTGCTCTTTTTCCCCCTTTTCTTCTGTGTTTAGTACTTTCTTAAGTGTTTCATGTAGAGGTGGTTTGGTGGCACCATAAGTTCTTAGGGATTGGATATCTGGGAAAGATTTTAATTCGCCCTCACTGCTGAAGCTTATCTTGGCCGGGTAGGTTATTCTTGGTTGAAATTATCTTTTAGGACTTTGAATAGGGCTCCAAGCTCTCCTAGCCTGCACAATTTCTGTAGATAAATCTGCTGCTATTCTGATTGGTCTCCCATGGTAGGTGACCTGGCCCTTTTCTCTTGCTGCCTTTAGGTTTTTTTCTTTTATGCTTACTTTGTTTAGGTGAATTGTTATGTGTCTAGGAGTTGGTCTTCTCATTTGTTGTCTTGCAGGGGTTCTCTGAATCTCTTGTGTTTGAATTTTTGCATCACTGATTAGATAAGGGAAGTTATCTTGAATGATCTCATGGAAAGTTTGTTCCAGTGTGGTCTCTGTCTCTCTTTCTGCCTCAGGAATGCCAATTATTCTTAGGTTCAGTCTCTTGAAGTAATCGCTCATCTCTTGAAGATTTTTTTCTGTCTTTTTGAGCTTGTTTTCTGTGTTTTTAAGAGTTTGAGTTAGTTCTATATTTTGGTCCTCAAGCTCTGAGATTCTTTCTTCTGCTTGGGTAATTCTGTTTTCCATGCTTATCAGTTTGTTATTTATTTCATTCACAGTATTCTTTATTACTATTATCTCAGATATCAGCTCCTTCCTG
>NW_007240706.1:14386-25253 GCF_000164805.1 Carlito syrichta
CAGAGCCTCCCTGAGTGACCGGCGGCTTGGTGCTGGGTGCCAGGCAAGAGACGATGTAGCCAGGGAGCTAGCTGAGACCTGAGACTCCCATGCATGTGGTGGAACAGCAGCAGAAGGGGGCCACAATATCTGGCCTTGCGTGGGACCGAAGGTCCCCAGGCCTCAGACCAGCACGGCTGGTGGTGGGCTGGGGGATGGGGGAAGAAAAGTAAGTCTTTTTGGGAACTCACGTTCGGAGAATCTCACAGGTTCACCTATGCCGTCGCCATCTGCTTCGCTTTTTTAAATTTTACCTCTTCCAGAATGGCAAAAAAAAATTTTTTTCCAGAACTTTTTTCATCTAATGAAACAAAAAAAAAGTTGCTTGGGGTGAGATCAGGTGAAGAGGGAAGGTGGGACATGTGGGCCATGCCATTTTTGGTCAAAAAACGCTGACTACTCAGCACAGTGTGGGCAGATGTGTTGTCATGGTGAAAGAGTCACCTGTTTGCCACAACTTGGGACGTTTCTTCTGCAAATTGTGACATGACCTTCTCAAAGCTTCCAGATAAAAACTTTGGTTGACTGTTTGATCTGGAGGAACAAATTCTAAGTGCACAATCCCTCTCACATCAAAGAAACAAATGATGATTGTGTTCACATTTCCTTTATACTTTTCATGTTTTTTGGGGGCCAAGAGGAAGTGGCAGTTTTCCATTGGCTACATTGCTGTTTCATTTTGCAGTTGTAACCATGGAACCAACTAATTTTTTGATTTTTGTAGAGATAAAGTCTTGTTATGTTGCCCAATTTGGTGTTGAACTCTTGGGCTGAAGCTATTCTCTAGCCTCAGCCTCTCAAACTGCTGGGATTACAGGTGTGAGCCACCATGCCCAGTCATAAATGAGACATCAAAAACATATTTGGTAACTTTAAATCACTGTAGAAACAAACCTTTGGTATACAACACATAATGAATATAAAGAGTGTTAAATCACTTTATTAGAAAATGTGATGAGTTAATAAGATAAATTGATTGCATTCATGACAAGTAAACATAGCATATACATTGTTTTCAAATACCCAGAGAAAAGTATTTCAAGGAAAAGTTTAAGGCCTAAATATATGATTAACTTTGTGAAAGTAGAAATTCAGTAGGTCATGTTTTTTAAGCACTGTGAAATGTTAGTAGAAATGTATATGAAAGCAAAATCAAGTAATATTCATCCACACAAATTTGAGACAAATTTTAAATAACTACTGGATTAATAAGAAAATTCAAGCTAATAATATTTTACAAAATCAGGAATGCACTTAAGAGAAAGTCTATGACTGGAGTCAAAAGACTTAAATTTATCCAACAACCTCTACCAATACTAATTTAATGCTACAGAAAAACATCAATTCTGGCCTTGTCCACTACTATTCACTAACATAGAAGACTATTATTTCAGAAAAGTATTCAAAACATAAAAATGCTTTCAAATATTAATAGAATAATCACATTCTAAAAATAATTGTACTACATATTATATTGGAGGAGGAAGTGGTATTCCAAATAAAAAAATTTCGTATTCTTAATGAAATTCTGTCATCTGATAGAAATTAGTTCAGTGAAATATTTTTCGCATATGTGCATTGTGGATGCTTGTACTGTTAGAAATCGCAATAGCTATTTTATTGCAAACTAGTAAGTCTCAACAATCACAAGAACACATAAAATGCCCAAAACAGCCATAAAGAAAATATCCAAACATTCTGGGACCAGAAATGAGTCAAAGTAAAGAGTAATGAGAATGCTTACTAAAGATTACTGGAAATCTTATCAGAGATTTTAGAGTAATAAAAGTGAGAAATAAGTGCTCCTCAGTGGACTGGCAAGACTGGCCATCTTTCACCCAATAAACACTTAAATATACCGAATTTGAGACATTCAAAAGAGGAAAATTCCCAAATATGAAAACTAAATTATAAATTATGAACCACACAAGGAAATGAGCTAGTAGAACAATGAGCCAGGAGAAATCGGGTGCCACATGAACCTTAGATATTGGAATTATGTTTAAAATGGTTAAGTCAATATAATGGAAAATTAGAAAATAAAAAATAATGTGGAAACACCAAGTAACTATAAAGCTGACAAGCATATTTACAAAGAGCCATGCACCCCACAGCACCCCTGTCTCCAACCGTGTACCACACTTCCCAGACCTTCTTCACTCGGGCCAGCGCCGGCGCCCCCCCAAACTATGAGATGCTCAAGGAGGAGCACGAGGTGGCCGTGCTGGGGACACCCAACGGCTCTGCTCCCACGACATCTACTGTGATCCACATCCACAGCGACACCTCTGTGCCTGACCATGTTGTCTGGTCCCTGTTCAGCATGCTCTTCCTGAACATCTGCTGTCTGGGCTTCATCACTTTCGCGTACTCCATGAAGTTTAGGGACAGGAAGATGGTGGGTGATGTGACCGAGGCCCAGGCCTACACCTCCACTGCCAAGTGCCTGAACATCTGGGCCCTGATCCTCGGCATCCTTGGGACCATTGGTGTCATCCTTGTTCCAGTTTTGATCTTTGTAGTGTTTCAGTAGACTGTGAGGCAACGTGGAGTTCATCATCTGGCATGGGGAGGTCCCATGTGCCCGACCTTCCATTCTCTTCCCCCTGCCTCAGCCCCTTTATACAGCAGTTTGTACTCACACTTTTCTACAGTGGCGGTCAATAAAGTGCATGTGCCAAGATGGGAAAAAAAGAAAAAAGAGCCATGCAGAAATTGAGTAATAAACCGGGTTCAGTGACTCAGCCTGTAATCCCGCACCTTTGGGAGGCTGAGGTGAGTGGATTGCCTGAGCCCGTGGGTTCCAGACCTGCCTGGGCAGGCGAGACCTCATCTCTACAATAAATCAAAAAATTAGCCAGGTGTGGTAGCGTGTACCTATAGTTCCAGCTATGTGGAAGGCTGAGGCGGAAGGATCACCAGAGCCCAGCAGGTCGAGGCTGCAGTGGCTGGGAGCGGCCACTGCACTCCAGTCTGGGCGACAGAGTGAGACTCCAACTCAAAAAAAAAAAGAAATTGAGTAATAGAAAAACAAAATAAATACATCTCATATACAATGTATGAGTTAAATGTTAAATTAGACTGAGCTGGAGAAATGAATAGTGCCCTGGGACATTAACCAGAATGAATCTATCCAAATACAGGAGAAAAAGTCAAAATGAGAGAAAATGCAAATATAGGTATAGATATATAAACACTAGAATGAGAAGGAATAAACCATATTGAATTGCTTCACTAAAATACATAAAAAGAAGGAAGCACAATAGTCAATGATTGTAATCAAGGATTCAAATTACACTTAAAAATGTGAAAGGCCAGGTGCAGTGGCTCATGCCTGTAATCCCAGCACTTTGAGAGGCTGAGGTGAGAGGACTGCCTGAGCTCAGGGATTCGAGACCAGCCCGAGCAACATGGCGAGACGTCGTCTCTACCATAAATCAAAAAATCAGGTGGGCATGGTGGTGCTTGTGTATGGTTCCAGATACTTGGAAGGCTGAGGTGGAAGGATTGCCTAAGCCCAGAAGGTTAAGTCTGCGGTGGCCATGAGCATGCCACTGCATTCCAACCTGGGTGACAGAGCGAGACTCCTACTCAAAAAAAAAAAGAGAGAGAGAGAGAGAGAGAGAAATCCTTGAACTAAGAAATGCATTATTATTATTTGAGTCAGATTCTCACTCTGTTGCCAGGCTGGAGTGCAGTGGCACATTCATGGTTGGTCATTGCAGCCTCAACCTGCTGGACTCAGGTGATTCTTCTGTCTCAGCCTTCCAACCTTCCAAGTAGCTGGAACTACAGGCACGTGCTACCACATCCAGGCAATTTTTTTATTTATTGTGGAGATGAGGTCTTGCCCCAGCTTGTCTCGAACACTTGGGCTCAGGTAATCCTCTCACCCCTGCCTCCCAAAGTGTTGAGATTACTGCATGAGCCACTGTGTCCGGCGATTATTTGAAAAAGAGAAAATAAAGAAAAATACACCTTGGAAATTGTAGTCAAATTATGGAGAGAGAGAGAGAGAGAGAGAGAGAGAGAGAGAGACAGAGAAAGAGAAAGAGATAGATTACAAAGGTGAAAGTGGAATTTCAGTCTTGATAGAAGCCAGAACACAGGAAAATAAGAATGTCTTACACTTGAATTTATTCCTAAAATTTAGTGACTCACACAGGTCAGGAGACACTAAGACCACCACTGCAAGGAGCATCACTATATGGATGAGGTCTAAGTGACAGATAGTGAGGTTGGTGAGTTTAGGTTGTTGACCAAGGAATGTCAAGATCGACATGAAAAGGAGGAAGGCATTTACCGAGAGTCCAATGCCAACTTGAACAACAACATCAAAACCGAGGCCTTTTGTAATGTAGATACAAAGAGATCCTCTCAATGGAAAACAGGAAAAATATTTATATACCTAGGGGAAAAATGGTCTTCACATTATCAGTATTATTTATTACATAGTCCGAATCATCACTTTTGTTATTTTTACTTCAACGAGTTTTTATTGACTAACACATTTCTATAAATACAATGTATATTATTTTGTATGCCAGATAACATTTTATCTTCCACCCATGCACAGTCATACCTTGTATAGTGTTCATTATCAACACTCCTAGAATACCTGTAGCTCAGTCTTTAGAAAGTTCAATCTTTATTTTATTTTTTTTTTGAGTTGGAGTCTCACTCTGTTGCCCAGACTGGAGAGCAGTGGTCACTCCCGGACACCGCAGCCTCAACCTGCTGGGCTCCGGCGATCCTTCTGCCTCAGCCTTCCAAGTAGTTGGAACTACAGGCGTACGCTACCATGCCCGGCTAATTTTTGATTTATTGTAGAGATGAGGTGTCGCCAAGTTGCCCAGGCGGGTCTCGAACGCACGGGCTCAGGGAATCCACTCACCTCAGCCTCCCAAAGGTGTGGGATTACAGGCTGAGCTACCAAGCCCAGCTTTAATCTTTATATTCTGTGTTCTTTTGTTTAATATTCACCACCCAGAAGAGTAATGGCATATGCAAATAACTCACGAGAGTTTGTATAGCTAAATTGAAGTAAATGCTGTTGGAGAAAACATCACACACAAAATACACACACACATTATATGCAAATATATATTTGGTTGAATCTTTCTCATTTGGTAACACTTTGATACTTTCTCTTCTTTGTCTTCACTCTACATTTCATGACCCTTGAGATTACACTGGGACCACCTGGATAATATAGGAAAATTTTCCTATATCAAGATCAACAAATAAATATTAAATCTAGCTTCTTCATTTCTATTTATCAGATACTCTAATCTGTTCACAGGGTACAGAGATTAGCATGTGGACATATTTAGGAGGCATTATTCTGCCTGTAACACACTGTTTTAACTAACACTTCACGATCTTCCTGGTTTTCTGTCTTTGAAAATTTCCCCTACCAACAATACCCTTTATACATAATTGCATATTTCAGTTTGTTGTCATTTTACATCTTGAGGTTAAACATTAGACTTTAAATGTTAAGGTATTTCATGCAATGTGCTCTGGTTGTAGACTCTACTGTTTTGAGCATAAGCAAATTTGGATCTATTTTATATGATATTAAACCTTCCATTTGAAAATTTAGTTTCCATCCCAGAGATCCCTATTTATCTCAGGAAACATTGCTAAAGTCCGGCTTTCAATTTTCAAGTGAAAAAAAGCACTACTTTCTCACTTTGTGGTATCCATGAATTGACCTGCTGGATCGTGAAAGGCATCTTTATGCAATGAGATACTTGAAATCTTTGGTGCTGAACCTGGAGAGAAAAGACCTTGATTCGTATTGATTAGGGTTGACAGTAGACTATAAGACACTCAGTCAAATTTAAATTCATATAAATAAGTAATTATTTTATTATAAATACCTCACAAGTATTGCATGCACATTTTGCATGCATTATGCGAATATTGCATAGTTGTCCCTAAAAGTTATTTATGGGACTTTAAAATTTCAAGTATAAGTATGTGTTCTGTAGTTTTATTTGTTGAATTAGGCAACCCTGCTATGAAAGAATCATGAAATTTGTAAAACATGCCTAAGAAAAATAGAACAGAAGAGCAATTCATAAACGTCCCTTTAATGTTCAAAGAAGCTGGCCAGAGTATGAAGAAGAAGTGGATCCTAACGAATGCACTAAAACTTATAAATATGAATGCCAACCACTTCATTCACTATAAGTGACAACCAGGGGCTTCAGAGCCAAGGACAAAACCCCTGAGCACTCTCAAAAGACAAATAATGCAGATGAAATACATTCTCATTACTCATTTACCTGAGACTAGTCTCAAAAATCTTAATCCCCAAAGTGTACGTGTACGTGTGTGTGTGTGTGTGTGTGTGTGTGTGTGTGTTTATGGATAAAATGGGGAAAATGAAACCATTAAATGGATCAGGAACAAAAGTTTGATCCAAGTCTATGGGCTTAGATCAGATATAGGAAGTAGAGAGTATACAGGTAGATAGAATGAGTATAATGAAAAGAAGCCATTTACAAGAAGACATATGCTGTTGCATAAGATAGCTATGTTACTTTGGAGAAAATAAAGTTTGACGAAATATATTTTCTCATCTTTATAATAATATCTGTTTACAGTGTCATTTTATAAATAATAGCATTTTAATACAATTCTTTTTGCTCTAACTGGTGTACATGTAATCATATAGTCTGTATTACAAAATAAAATTTTGTTTTGTTGTAATAAAATAATTATTTCACCAATTTCACCATATTCTGTGAGAATTGTCATAAAACCTATGTCTAGTCATTAACACAAACCCATTACGAGAATTTCATGTGATCTTGTGAAGGATAGTTAACAGGTTCTGTAGCAATATTTGTCAACCTGAAGAACACAGCTGACAATTGCAGGAAGGAAAACATTTTCCCAACTAGATCAGTTCCCTGGAAAGATCCTTGTGAAATGTACAAATGCCCAAAGAATAATTATGATAAACAAAATGTACCATTAAATAGCTGAAATGCATCTACTATTCTTTGTCAATTTAGTTTTCAGTGGGATGCAGCTGGGAGAAAATGCTGCTGACAAGGATATCCACAATCACAAAACACTTTCTTTTAGGCTTAACTAAGGAAGAAACATGAGCAGGAGGAGTATCACTGTAAGCACTGAAGGGGCTAGATCACAAATGATGTGCTACAAATTTTGGAAAACCCTAAAACTCCTATCTGGCAGTGTGTTTTACTAGCCACTGGAACACAGAAGGTACAAGCAATATCTATAATTTTTCTTTCTTTCTTTCTGCTTTTTTTTTTTTTGAGTTGGAGTCTTGCTCTGTCACCCAGGTTGGAGGGCAGTGGCACACTCCCGGCCACCACAGCCTCAACTTGCTGGGCTCAGGTGATCCTTCTGCCTCAGCCTTCTGAGTAGCTGGAACTACAGGCACGCACTACCATACCCGACAAATTTGATTTATTGTAGAGATGAGGTCTCGCCAAGTTGCCCAGGCTGGTCTTGAACCTGTGGGCTTAGGCAATCCTCTCACCTCGGCCTCCCAAAGTTCTGGGATTATAGGCGTGAGCCACAGTGCCCAGTCTTTTTTTCCCTTTTTAAAAATGCTTGCAAGATCTTTTGTCACCCTGACCGCATGCATCATTGTTATGATGTGTCAATTACTGAAGTGGAAGGAAATGGAGAATGTGTTCTCTTTGCTACTGAAACTGTTCTAGATCAGCCAAGGCTCATCTTCCCTTTCTCCCTGCTAAATGAATAACAAGTCAGCTATTTTAAACAGGAATTCTATTATGACAGACTATTAATAAAACTTCCTTAATGTTCAAAGACATAGAAGTTTTCTACTGATCAAGTTTTTTGAGATTTTGATGCCATCATGGGCCACAAACAATCTTTGGTATCAACCTAACCTGATTCTGTCTTCTCTGTCTTCCATTTGAAATAAACAGACACTAGAAAACACCTTACTGAATTCAGGCAACATTAACTTGTGAATTTCATAAATAAATTGACATTTGGTTGTCACATTTTTGGAATATGTTTTATGGAGAAAATTAAAACTGGCAACTTTCAGAGGAAAATGCCTAAGCCAGAAAATTTTGTTACTCCCAAGGGTAGTTACAAACTGAGTTATAACACCATAAATTTTTGTCTGTTTAAGGCTTTATAGGTGTTTTTATGTGTAATTTCTTTTGCTTAACATTATGTTTGTGAGATTCATTTATGTTGTTGCATATGGTAATATTTTGTTTATTCTCATTGTTCTATACTATTTTATGAAATACTACACAAGCTGGGTTCAGTGGCTCAGCCTGTAATCCCAGCACTTTGGGAGGCCGAGGCAAGTGGACTGCCTGAGCCCACAGGTTCAAGACCAGCCTGGGCAACTTGGTGAGACCTTGTCTCTGCAATTAAAATAAAAAAAAATAGCCAGGCATGGTAGGGCGCACCTGTATTTCCAGCTTCTTGGAAGGCTGAGATGGAAGTATTGCTGAAGCCCAGCAGGTTGACAATGCTGGGTTGACCAAGACCATGGCACTGCACTCCAGTATGGGTGACAGAGTGAGACTTCGACTCAAAAAAAGAAAGAAAGAAAGAAAGAAAGAAATACTACACAAAAAGAAAATTTTGTTAAATAAAAAAGGAATGCTAAGTCCTTCAAGTTTTACAAATTATTATTCCTATCACTAAACAATCTCACCCAAACTAATATGTAATCCATTTTATGTTTGATTTTATTCAGAACACAAAACACTAAAATTAAATGTTTCTAAGGACATATTTCAAATTATACTGAATATTACCTGCCTTCATTTATGTAAGATAGTCATTACCTCTACAGATACTTTAAAAAACATCAGGTGGTATTTCCAATAGTTCATGGTAACAAGAAAAAAGAAATCTTTCTATTCATAATTATAGTAACATAAGAAAACAAAACAGTTTTTCCGGCGATCTGCTAAAATCACATTATTGCAAAATACTGAATACATCCTATCCATTATGATATCCAAATTTTATGATATCCACATTTTATATCCTAAAATGTTAGAAATATACCAAAGTATCTTCAAAACTTAAAAGAACAAAGTGGTATGATTAAGTTATTTTGAATAATGCTATGTTTTAAAAGATAACATTTCACATAAATGCAGAAAGTATCTTGCAATTCAGGTAATTTATTAAAATGAGAATAAAGTCAAATACAATACAAATTCAAATAGAACATCACAAAATAGAAATGTCCTTCTATAAATCTACAAATGTATGTTAGCACCTGGGTGTGGTAGCACGCACCTTTAGTGGTTACTTGGATGGCTGAGTTGGAAGGATAGCCTGGGCCCAACAGGTCGACACTGGGGTGGCTGTGAGCATGGTGTCTTAGGTCTGATTTCTTTGACTTAGCTTAATATTTTTAGATTTTATTCCTGTTAAAGCAAACATCATTATTTCATTTTTTTAATTGACAAGTAGTATTCTTTGCATGGATACATAATAATATGATCTTTTAAAATTTTACTGTTTGACAGATATTTAGGTTGTATTTACTTTTGGTTATTTTAAATATTGCTGCTATGAGCATTCACATAAGAATCTTTGAATGGCTATAGGAATTTCATTTATTGTACATACATACCTTGCATGGAATTTCTGTGTCATATGGTGAATTTATGTATAACAATTTGAGAAGTAGTCAAATTTTTAAAAAGTCTACATTATATTACATTCTCATTTGCAATGTATGTGGGTTCCATAGTCTTTATTATCTTTTTTATTTTTGAGTTGGAGTTTCACTCTGTTGCCCAGGATGGCATGCAGTGGCACGTTCATGGCCACCGCAGTCTTGATCTGTTGGGCTCAGGTGATCCTTCCACCTCAGCCTTCCAAGTAGCTGGAACTACAGGCATGCACCACCATGCCCAGCAATTTTTTGATTTATTGTAGAGATGAAGTCTTGCCAAGATGCTCAGGCTGGTCTGGAACCCGTGGGCTCAGGTAATCTTCACCTTGGCCTCCCAAAGTGCTGGGATTATAGATGTGAGCCACCATGCCCGGCCCTTTGTATCTTTTTTAACATTTGTTGTGTCTTTGGCATAGCCATTCTAGTGGGTATTAATTATTTCTTGTGTTTTGATTTTTATTGCTCTAATGACTAATGATGCTGACATTTTTATATGCTAATTGGCAATGTATATATATGTCTCCTTTGAAAAAATGTTTATTAATATTCAAATAGTTGGTGATTTATAAGTTCTTAAAATGGAATGCCAGAAATGGATTCTTGAATTCTGAAGTTCAGTGTAAAAATGAATAACTAGATAACTAACTAAGTCGATATATAATAAACGAAGTTCCTTGAAGTAACAGTCAAATGGCATAGCTTCAAAAAGGAGTAAGAAAAAAACAATCTTAAAAACAGTGAGAAACAAAGAAAGATGATCTACAAATTTTTTCACAGCTTGTATAGAGCCAAAACAGAAATAGAAATATAGCCATGTACCATATAATGATGTTATGGTCAAGAACAAACCATATACAATGGTGGCCCCATAACATTATAATGGAACTGAAAAGTTCTTATCACCTATTGCTGTTTAGCCATTATAACATTGTAATGCACTGCATAGTACTACTTGCATGTTTGTAGTGATCCTGATATAAACATAATACCAGTCAAATATAAATATAGCACATGCTATTATGTACAGTACATTATCCTTGATAATTATAATAAACCACTATGTTACTGGTTTATATATTTATTTATTTATTTATTTATTTTTTGAGTTGGAGTCTCACTCTGTCTCCCAGATTGGAGTGCAGTGGCACGCTC
>NW_007240706.1:25273-38937 GCF_000164805.1 Carlito syrichta
TTTTTGATTTATTGTAGAGATGAGGTCTCACCAAGTTGCCCAGGCAGGTCTTGAACCCGCGGGCTCAGGCAATCCACTCACCTTGGCCTCCCAAAGTACTGAGATTACAGGCTGAGCCACCGAGCCTGGCCTATATATTTATTATACTATTTATACTTATTTTAGAGTGTACTCTTATATTTAAAAAAAGCTAACTGTAGAGCAGTCTTAGGTAGGTCTCTTAGAAAGTATTCCAGAAGTAGTCATTCTTATTACAGGAGATGACACCTCCATGCCTTTTACTGCCCCTGAAGACCTTCTAATGGGATAAGATGTGGAGACTGAAGACAGGGATATTGATGATCCTGACTGTATGTAAGGCTAATATATGTGTTTGTGTCTTAGTTTTCCACAAGAAATTTTTTAAAGTTTTAAAAAAATTAATCAGAAGAAAACCTTACATAACAAAAATTTAAAGAAAGTGTCATGATCATGCCACTGCACTCCAACCTGGGAGACAGAATGAAACTATGACTGGAAAAAAAAAGTAAAAAGACTAAGGGAACTTCTTTTTTTTTTTTGAGTTGGACTCTCACTCTGTCACCCCGGCTGGAGTGCAGTGGCACACTGACGGCCATCCAGTCTTGACCTGCTGGGCTCAGGCAATCCTTCTGCCTCAGCCTTCCAAGTAGCTGGAACCACAGGCATGAGTGAGCTTCTTAAGAGTACATTTCAGGCTGGGCTCGGTGGCTCAGCCTGTAATCCCAGCACTTTGGGAGGCTGAGGCGAGTGGATTGCCTGAGCCTGTGGGTTCGAGACCAGCCCCGGCAACTTGGTGAGACCTCTTCTCTACAACAAATTAAAAAAATTAGCTGGATATGGTAGTGCATGCCTGTAGTTCCAGCTGCTTGGAAGGCTGAGACAGAAGGATCACTGGAGCCCAGAAGATCACTGGGGTGGCCATGAACTGTACTCTAGCCTGGGCGACAGAATGAGACTCCAACTCAAAAAAAAAAAAAAAGAAAGAATACACTTCAAAAAGAAAGAAACATTTTCCTGTATGAAGTTATGAAAATAAAAGAGCAAAACACTGGATATGGGCTATCAAACCATGGTGGGCATTGAACTAAGGAACCACATAGTCCTTGGCAGCATCAAATTAAAAAATATTTAGACATAATAAAAGTAGAATTTATGACATTCTATATATAAATCAGATAAAAGATCTTGTGCAACTTGGTCAATTTAACTGACAGAAGAATGTACATTTTCAGAAGACATTTCCATCATTAACTTGTTAAAAAGTGACTTGATGCCTCTTAGATTGCATATGTTGAAGAATACTGATTTCTTTTTTATTCAGAATGATTAGTACCAAAAAGTGAAAGTAGCATAGCCACTGCACATTGAAGATGACTGTGTCATATATATCCATAACGTGGTTGAGGATGAGATGAAGTCCACCCAGTACATGACCACGAAGAAACTCACCAGCAGCAGAATGCTGTGGGTGACTCTTCCCTGGGGAGTATTTTGGGGAGAGGCTGGTGCTGTGAAGGTCCTGGGACCTCTTCTCATGCATGCATAAGAGAATTATCATGTATTAGGTGAGTGTAAAAGTAATTGTGGTTTTGGACTGTGAATTTTAAATCATTATAACTAGACTCAAATACTATATACATTTTTGCCAATGAGAAATGAGTTTGTTTATCCTTGTAGTGTAAATATGTGTTCTTTGGGATTTGATGAACTCTTGGAAAGCATTTTCTGCATTCTGCTGGTTGTGGAAGTATTTTCCCTGCAAAACATTGTCAAGATGCTTGAAGAAGTGGTAGTCAGTTGGTGAGCGGTCAGGTGAATATGGCAGATGAGGCAAAAACTTCATAGCCCAATTTTTTCAACTTTTGAAGCATTGATAGTACAATGTGCAGTGGGGCATTGTCATGGAGAAGATTTGGGCCCTTTCTTTTTAAAACAAAAAAACCCCGACAAAGACCATTCTTCATTCATGGTGACTAAATGAAAACATTTTCAGGAGGATTAATGTCCAACATAAGGGCCTTACCCAATAAAAACCAATTTACAAAAGTTCATCATAGAAGCTGTTGGGCAAGTTGGCATGGGAGAAGGCAAAAAATCTCAATTTGATGTATTATACCAAATGCACCGGTAATTACCAAATATCTCTCTTGGCTCTGTTGAGAATATCATCTGATACACAAAGCAAAGATGTCCATACCAAATGTTGAGGCCAGATTAGGTTTTCAGGAATCCAAATTGAAGGTAGCTACCAGTCCTTGGAACTGCCCATCCATCCTCTGGGGATATCGCCTCTTTTTGGGCTGAGCTGCTGCCACCTCTGAACCTATATTCCAGCACTCACTTCTCAAAACCTCATAGAGTTCCTGGCTCCAGTACTTCCTTGCTGAACTTGATTAAATTAAATTAATCCTTGATTAAATTTGCAACCTCATGGTTACCCCATTTTCAACTCTCCATATGCCACTGAGTCCTCTCGGGTTTGCGCACTGCACATGGCGGGCTGGGGAGCTGGACAGGCTTTCGCAGACCCTAGGCTCCTGGGGCAATGGTCCTCTACAGCACCTACAGTGAAAAGAGATTTGGGTCCTTTCTGTTGACCAATGTCAGCTGCAGGTGTTGCAGTTTTTGGTACATCTCCTCCATTTGTTGAACACACTTCTCAGATGTAATGGTTTTGCCAGGATTCAGAAAGCTGTAGTAGATCAGACCAGCAACAGACCACCAGTGACCATGAACTTTTTGTGCTGCTATTTTGGCTTTAGGAAGTGCTTTGGAGCTTCTTTTCAGTCGAACCACTGAGTTGGTTGTCACCAGTTGTTGTATAAAATCCACTTTTGGTTGCACATCACAATCTGATTGAGAAATGGTTCATTGTTGTGTAGAATAAGAGAAGACAGAATTTTAAAATAATTAAAAAAAATTTTTCATCAGCTCATGAGATACCCACTTATTGAACTTTTTCACTTTTCCAATTTGCTTCAAATGCTGAACAACCATAGAATATTTGATGATGAATTCTTCAGCAACTTCTCAGATAGTTGTAAGAGGATCAGGTTTGATGATTGCTCTCAATTTGTTGTTGTCAACTTCCGATGGCCGGCCACTATGCTCCTCATCTTCAAGGCTCTCGTCTCCTTTGCAAAACTTACTGAAGCACCACTGCACAATGCGTACGTTAGAATTTCCTGGACCAAATGTGTTGTTGATGTTGTAGTTGACTCTGCTGCTTTACGACCCATTTTGAACTTGAATAAGAATATCGTTCAAATTTGTTTCTTCTTTAATGTCATTTCCATAATTTAAAATAAATATTAAATAAACAGCTATGTCATTAGCAAAAAAAAACAAGCAAGAAATGTGCATTAAAATGATATATAACATAACCACATTTATTTAAGAACATATTCCAATATCAAATGGCAAATTTCAACAATGAAAAATTGCAATTGTGTTTGCACAAACCTAATATGAACTTGTAAGTAGTATAATTTCTATAAAAATACATTCTGGGACAATGCCATAGTGAAAACAGTTCCCTGATGAGCTCATGGGGGTAAAGTGAGCAGTGTTTATTGACATTGAGTTGATTGGTCTGGGTCACATTGGAATAAGCTACAGGTAGATCACGTTACTCCTAGAAGACAAATTGAGGAACCCCCTAAAAGCAGAAAATATGGAGAATGTAATTTGTTAATTTTTGTTTCAGTCTTGCCACCCAGGAGGTGATGGGGCTATTGGGGATGGCCTGGAGCATACTCAGGAAGCAGGTGGTACAGATGAAGCCCCTCATCACCATGCTCATGTATAAGAGTGTCATATACGCGAGTCTTTCCAAGAATGTAGTGTCTCAAACATGTCCAAAGACAAAATATTTGCATCATTTTGTGGATGATAGCCAAGTGATAGGTGATCAGATCATGGGGCCTAGGCTTGTGATCCAGAAGCTGTGTAAAGATGCAGAAGAAAAAGAGGAAGGTGTTGGTTCACACCCCAACGCCAGCATGGACCAAAAGGTCATTTTTATTTTTATTTTTAGAGACAAGGTCTCTCTGTGTTACCCAGGCTAGAGTGCAGTGGTGTGATCATAGTTTACCGTAACTTCGAATGCCTGGGCTCAAGTGATCCTCCTCCATCAGCCTCCCGAGTAGCTGGGACTACAGGCATGTGCCACCACACCTGAGTAATTTTTAATATTTTGTAGAGATGAGGTCTCACTGTGCTGCCCAGGCTGGTCTTAAACTCCTGTCCTCAAGTGATCCTCCCAATTCAGCCTCCCAAATTGCTGGAATAATAGGTATGAGCAACTGCACCTGGCCAAATAATGTCATTTAAAAATAACGTATTTAGAAATTGTATTTATCTTAATGGCAAAAATAAAACATTTTGTGTATCTGTAAAAGACATCACATCATCAACATATGTATATATTTTTTGAGTTGGAGTCTCACTTTGTCACCCAGGCTGGCACGCTCACCACCACCCCAACATCGACCTGCTTGGCTCAAGCAATCCTTCTGCCTCAACCTTCCAAGTGGCTGAAGCTACAGGCATGTGCTACCACACCTGGCTAATTTTTTTAATTTATTGTAGAGACAAGTTCTCACCAAGTTGCTCAGGCTGGTCTCAAACCTGTGGGCTCAGGCAATCCTGTTGCCTTGGCCTCCCAAAGTGCTGGGATTACAGGCTGAGCCACTCAGCCCAGCTCCCAATATTTTTTAAGTAGTCAAAATTATTACATATTGGTTCAGGCAATTTGATGAGATCTCATCTCTACAATGAAAATTTTTTAAAAAATGAGCTGGGTATGGTAGCGCGCGCCTGTAGTTCCAGCCGCTTGGAAGGCTCCAGCCTGGGCAAGAGTGAGACTCCAACTAAAAGAAGAATAATAATAATAATTACATATTGTTATCAGTTTCTATTTTATCCACTTATTCTTGATAGATGCTATCTAATGTAAATTTTTGATAATCCACCTTCTACACTATTTTTTACCCCAAGTAAATTGTATGTTTAAAGCATTGACACATCACAATCATGCCTTCAAAGGATGAATTTTTTGGTCTTAACCTCATTTAATTCTATTCTGATTTGGGCTATTTCTTTTATTCTCCTTTCTTTCAGTTTTGTTTGTTATTGATTTTCCAGATTCTTCAAATGTGACATTCAGTTATTTGAGATCTTTCTGTTCTTTTGATGTAGGCATTTAGTGGTATAAATTTTCCTCTTAATGCTGTTTTTGCTACATCCTGGAAATTTTGGTATGCTGCATGTTATTTTTATTTGTTACAAAGAATGTTTTGATTTCTGCCTTAATTTTTTTGTTTACCCAAAAGTCATTCAGGAACAAGTTGATTACTTGTATTTATATGGTTCTGAGAGTTCCTCTTGGTACTTCTATTTTTATTCCATGGTGTCCAAGACAATGCTGGTATGATTTTGATTTTTTTGAATTTATGCAGACTTGCTTTATAACCAAACATGTGGTCAATCTTAGGGTGTTTTCTGTATGCAGATGAGAAGAACATATATTTTGTGGTTGTTAGGTGGAGTATTCTGTAAGTGTCCATTAGGTGCGATTGGTTAAATGTCAAATTTAAGTCTGGAATTTGTTAGTTTTCTGCCTTGATGATTTCTTTAATGCTACCACTATTGCAGTAAGTCTAGTATTGCATAAGTCTAGTAGTAATTGTTGTATAAATTTGGTGCTCCAAAGTTGGGCGTGAACATATTTAGAATAGTTCAGTCTTCTTGTTGAATTTTTATCATTATGCAATTTCTTTCTTTGTCCTTTTTTTTTTTACTGTTGTTGATTTAAACTCTGCTTTATCTAATAGAATAGCAACCTTTCTGTTTTTAATTTTCCATTTGCATGATAGATCTTTCTCCATCCCTTTACCTTGAGTCTATGAATGTCATAACATGTGAAATGGAACTCTTAAGGACATCAGATGAATATGTCTTATTGTATTCAAACTTACCACTCTGTGTCATTTAAGTGGAGCATGTAGGTCATTTACATTTAAGGTTAATATTGATATATGGGGTTTTGTTCCTGTCATAGTGTTGTTAGCCAGTGGCTTTTTTGTACTGGTACTGTAGACGCTTTATAGGGTCTGTGGGCTAAGTGCTTACATGTGCTTCTGTAGTAGCAAGTATCATTTTTTTGGTGGTTGTTTCCATGTTTAGAATTCCCTTAAGCATCTCTTCTGGGCCACTTTGGTGGTGACAAACTCCCTTAGCAAATGCTTGTGTGGGAAAGACTATGTTTTGTTCAAGAAGCTTAGTATGGCAAGATAAGAAATTCTTGGTTGGCATTTCTTTTCTTTAAGAATGCTAAAATTGGGCCCCCAATCTCTTTGGGCTGCTGTTAGTCTGATGGGCTTCCCATTATAGGAATATGGCCCTTTTCTGACTCTATGCCTTGGGGATGGTTATCTTGTATAATATCTCACAGTGGTTCTTTGAATTTCTAATATGTGGCTGTAGACCTCTACCAAGTAAAATTTTTCTGAATTATATCCTCAAATACATTTTCAATCTTGTTTATTTTCTCTTGTTCTTTTTTAGTCATGCCAATAAGTTATAGTCATGGTTGCTTTACATAATTCCCGCCCTCAAGTTGCTTCCGAGCACAACTCCCTCTGGTAGCGGGGGAGCAGAGGTAGTGACCAGTCTAGCTTTGATGCACCCTTCACCCTGCCCCTTTTTCCAGGTGTGGGTACTATTCCACCCTCAGGGTATTCTGGGAGTGTAGTCCCACAGCCCTGTGAACTACAGGCTATATACAGTAAAAAAGACTACAGCTTCCAGCATGCCTGGTGAGATGGACACCACCCTCCATTATCCTCCAGGGTTGGGTTTCATCCTGCACCTGGTGCATCCTGAAAGCTGTAGTCCTACAGCCCTGAAAGGTAAGGACTGAGAGAGTTTAAGAGACTAAAACTCCTGACATATTCTTATAGAAAATATTCTTTCTATGGGAACATGGCACTTGCCTTGTCAAAGCTATCCTTTTTTTTTTTTTTTGAGTTGGAGTCTCACTCTGTCACCCAGACTGGAGTGCAGTGGCTGCTCCTGGCCACCACAGCCTCGACCTGCTGGGCTCCGGCGATCCTTCCGCCTCAGCCTTCCAAGTAGCCGGAATTACAGGCATGTGCTACCACGCCCAGCTGATTTTTTTGTTTATTGTAGAGATGAGGTCTCACTGCCCAGGCAGGTCTTGATCCCGCAGGCTCAGGCAATCTACTCACCTCAGCCTCCCAAATGTGCGGGATTACAGGCCGAGCCACCGAGCCCGGCCAAAGCCATCTTTTCTTCCACCCCTCTATTCCTGTAGCAGGCCTCTCAAATAGAAGGTTCTACCACTTATTAGAAAGAGGAAAAACTTGAAAGGGAAAAGGGCCCACTCCTGCGTTATAGTCAGGAAACTCAGCTGCACAGGAATGGGCTCACTAAGCTGCTTTGGGGCCCACACCCAGGCTGGTTTCCAGGACTTGAGTGTCCTAGTGTAAATCTCTTGGCTGTAATTAACACGTGCCAACAGGACCAAACATGCCCATTTGTCTTTCTCAAAATGTTCAGCAAGTTTGTGAAGAAAGGTAATATGCAATATCTGCATTTCTGCCCTAAATAGAGCTCTCTGGGATCCACTTATAAAAACCAAAGCAGCTTTGATTACTGTAGCCTTGTAATATATTTTGAAATTTGATAGTGTGATGCCTCTGGCTTTTTATCACTTCAGGTAAATTTGGGACTGAGTTCCTTCAGGCTGTTACCCAAAAGTTCTAGACTTCTGTGTCTATAATGATCCCATGCTAGTATCTGCCAAAAAACATGCTTTATTGCTGTGTATTAAACAAATATTCCTCCTTGGACTCACAATTCCTCTATATCTACCAGTTTTTCTCTGTTCCATTCAAGCTCCTCTCCTTTCATTCTTTCCTGAGCCTACTGCATTCCACCTTTCCTTCACACCACTTCACTAAAATGGCCAAATTTATCAAGGTCAGCAGTGATTTTCATTTTGCTAACTTGAAGTTTAAGTGTTTGTTATTATTTCAATCTTTAAGCTGCATTTGAAACAGATAGTACAACTGAGCACTTCTTTCTGTCTGAAACATTTTTCTTCAGATTTTTTGGACCCTCTTCTCCTGTATTCTCTCCCAGCTTTCTCTATCTTCCTTTTCTTCCTCATTCTTTACCAGATCTCTAGTAGTCCTCAGTCCCCTTCTTCCTCTGTGATTCTCTTTTCAGAGTGATCCCAAAGGGTCTCACATGTTAAGTACCATCTATATGCTGATAACCCCCAGGCCTGAGCCCTCCTTTCAGAGGGAAGCACCAAGAGTCATCCCTGACTTACTTCTTCCCTTCTCATCCTTCCAAGCGGTCTCATACCCAGTCCTGTTGGCTCTGCCTGCAACATTCATCCTGATTATAGTTTCCTCTCACAGTCTCCATGAAGCCCCTGAAACACTTGCATGTCTTGAGATTACAGATATACAGAAAACTGTAAATTGAGAATTAAGTATTTAATTATAAATATCTACAAAACTTAATTTAAAAAAATTTACAAACATTTTCTTCCATCTGAGAAATAATTGTGGGTTAGATTTTTCTTCTTACCTCATAATAATTCCTGAGTATGTCTAATGAATATGGACAAACCACAGCCACAAGTGGATAAAAGGAATTATTCTTGGTCAAATAACTTTGAAAACAAAGATTAAAAGAATTTTCAAAAATTTACACAGAAAAATAGTTTGATGATGGTGAATTTTGATGTGTTTCTTTTTTTTTTTTTTTTTTTGAGTCGGAGTCTCACTCTGTCGCCCAGACTGGAGTGTAGTGGCTGCTCCCGGCCACCGCAGCCTCGACCTGCTGGGCTCTGGCGATCCTTCTGCCTCAGCCTTCCGAGTAGCTGGAATTACAGGCATGCGCTACCACTCCCAGCTGATTTTTTGATTTATTGTAGAGATGAGGTCTTGCTGCTCAGGCGGGTCTCGAACCCGCGGGCTCAGGCAATCCACTCACCTCAGCCTCCCAAAGGCACGGGATTACAGGCTAAGCCACTGAGCCCAGCTTGATGTGTTTCTTATGATGCTTATGGCCTACATAGGTCTTCAAACATACTTGGCAAAGAGAACATAAAGGGCTTAACTGAGTGAGCATGTTAGCTTCCAAAGGATCAGGTGGTTTTTTCATAGCCAATCAACTGTTGTGATGCTGGGTTAGTTAATTGGGCTTTTAAAAAAATGGTAGCCCAATTAAGTTTCTCTTGAACTAAAATCTACTCTGTTGATGACCTAAGGAGGACAAATGAACTGTGAGTTGTTCACGGCTTTTGTGTCTCATCTAACAGGATACTTCCTATGGACACTCTAATGAATGTTCTGGGTTATTCAGCCATGCCCATGACTCTATTACACAATTTGATACTCTCATATTCTGTCTTTATCATGTATCTGTTGTATGAGCTCACGGTGTATTGAGATACCTCATATTGTATACGAGGTCCCTGGTACCTCAAATACAAAAAGGCCCAAACTGAACCTATAAACTATTCATAACTAGGTTTTTCATAAAACTCATACATTTCATATAACCCTTATTCACCACCTCCACCTTTATTTGCAGTCTTGAACAGTAAAGGGAAAATAGAAAAATAAGAACAATATGAGACAAGTAGTAAATAAAAACTGAAATGACAGATCTATATCCTATTACATCAACAATATTAAACATGGATAAACTAAATAATCACATCAAGAGGCAGACTGTCATATTGAAGTTAAAAAAAAATAGCCCAATTATGTGCTGTCTCAGGAAACACGCTTTAGAGTCAGAGATGCAAATACACTGAAATTAAAAGGCTGGAAAATGATATATCCTGCACATAGGAACCAAAAAAAAAAAAGGGTCATAAAAAAATACCAATACCAGGAAAAATAGCTTTTAAAACAAAAAATATCACTGAAGATACAGAGCAACATTGTAAAATGATAAAAGGTTCAATCCAACATAAGAATATTTCAAATACATATATTCATGTAATAACAGGGTACCAAAATACAGCAAAATCTGACAAATAAAGGGAGAAATAGTAGATTCAAGAATAAAAATTGGAGACTTCAATAGCATGCTTACAATATGGATATAACAAATATGTAAGCTGGGCTCGGTGGCTCAGCCTGTAATCCCACGCCTTGGGAGGCTGAGGTGAGTGTATTGCCTGAGCTCGCGGGTTCGAGACCCGCCTGGGAAACTTGGTGAGACCTCATCTCTACAATAAATCAAAAAATTAACTGGGCATGGTAGCGCATGCCTGTAGTTCCAGCTACTTGGAAGGCTGAGGCGGAAGGATCGCTGGAGCCCAGCAGGTTGAGGCTGCGGTGGCCAGGAGCGGCCACTGTACTCCAGTCTGGGCGACAGAGTGAGACTCCAACTCAAAAACAAAACAAAACAAAACAAATATGTAGACAAGAAAACAGAAGACTTTGAAAATGTTGTTAGGATAAACTAAGGCAAAGTGAGCTGGTGCTGCAGGAAAAAAAACAAAGAATTGCAAATGCAAAGGAAAAGAGTTTCTTCACATTTAGAACAGACTCTCAGTGGGGCCAACACTAAGATGTAGTGCAGTGAGGGAATTGAGGAAGGAGAGTTTTTTAAAGTTTTAGCAAGGAGACAGAGTAAAAAAAAAAAACCCCCAGCAGCTGCATTCCTGAGTATTGGTAACACTGGTCTTGTGTCCTTGGCCTTGTCAGGCCAACCAGTCCTGTGACTGCAGGCCTTCAGGCTTAGGTGGGCAGTCATGAAAGGCTGATTACAATTAGGTCAGCTTGGTCCTGTATAGGCTGAAAACAAGTGCCTAGAATAGAGAAGTAATCAGTACAAGACATACGTGGGAGCCGTAAAACAATTATCAATAGCTACCTCCAGAAAACTGGTTCTGTCCTTGGATAATGATTAGAAAGTGGGAAATGGAACAGCTAGCAAAGTATGACAAAGCTTAAGCAATGTTAAAATGGCTGTTCTTTAGCTAACTTTACTCCATTTTGACCACACCCTTTCAGTTATAAACTATTTAGATCTACATATCTGTAGAACATTCCACAGAACAAAAATCTGAATATATATATATATTCTCAGGCACACAAGGAAAACATCTCCAGTATGGACCTTACTTCAATCCATAATAGAAACTTTAATACAATTAAATCATTTATTTATTTATTTATTTATTGAGTCAGAGTCTTACTCTGTTGCCCAGGTTGGAGTGTAGTGGCATGCTCAGGGCCACCATATTCTCGATCTGGGCTCCAGTGATCCTTCCACCTAAGCCTCAGCTGGAACTACAGGTATACGCCACAACATCCAGCTAATTTTTTGATTTGTTGTAGAGATGAGGTCTGGCCAAGTTGCCCAGGCTGGTCTTGAACCCATGAATTCAGGCAATCCTCTCACCTCAGCCTCCCAAAATGCTGGGATTATAGGTATGAGCCACCATGCTTGGCCCCAATTAAAGAATTTAAATGATACAAAAATATAGAAAAGAAGCTTAAAAAGACAGAACAAAGACTTCAAGAGATAAGCGATTATTTCTTTTTTTTTTTTGAGTTGGAGTCTCACTCTGTCACCCAGACTGGAGTGCAGCAGCCGTTTCCGGCCACCGCAGCCTTGACCTGCTGGGCTCCGGCGATCCTTCTGCCTCAGCCTTCCAAGTAGCCAGAATTACAGGCATGTGCTACCATGCCCGGCGGATTTTTTGTTTTATTGTAGAGATGAGGTCTCACCAAGTTGCCCAGGTGGGTCACGAACCCGCGGGCTCAGGCAGTTCACTCACCTCAGCCTCCCAAAGTTGCGGGATTACAGGCTGAGCCACCGAGCCCGGCTGATAAGTAATTATTTCAAGAGGCCAAACATAAGAGTAATTGGACTTCCAGAGACAGAAAGAGAGCCTGAGACCACCCTGGAACAAAGATTCCATGAAATTATTCAAGAAAACTTTCCTCATCTCATCAGTGATGTGACGATTCAAACACGAGATTCAGAGAACCTCTGCAAGACAACAAATGAGATCAACTCCCAGACACATGGTCATTCATGTAAACAAAGTAGGTATAAAAGAAAAAATCCTAAAGGCAGCAAGAGAAAAAGGTCAGACTGCCTACCGGGAAAGACCAGTTAGAATGGCAGCAGATTTATCTACAGAAACGCTTCAGGATAGGAGAGCTTGGAGCCCAAACCTCAAAGTTCTCAAAGATAAACAATTTCAACCAAGAATAACCTACCCAGCTAAGCTAAGCTTCAACAGTGAGGGAGAATTAAAATCTTTCCCAGACATTCAATCCCTAAGAACTTATGCTGCCCCTAGACCAGCTCTATAAGAAACACTTAAGAAAGTATTAAACACAGAAGAAAGGGAAAAAAGAATGACAACGTTCTTCACAAGAGTGCAGGAAAAAGATTGAAAACACACATGAATCAATCCAAAAATCAAAGGAAATACAACAAACAGGAACAACAACAACTCTATAAGAACCTCGTAACAGGGATAGACTCTCACATTTTAGTAATTAGCCTGAATGTGAATGGACTAAATGCACCACTGAAAAGACAGAATGGAAAAATGGATAAAATATCATGAGGCACCAATATATTGTCTCCAAGAGACTCAGCTCACCAAAAGGACACTCACAGACTCAAAGTAAGAGGATGGGAACCAAAACTTTAGGCAAACAGGACACAAAAAACAGCAGGAGTTTTGATCTTTTTTTTTGAGTTGGAGTCTCACTCTGTCGCCCAGACTGGAGTGCAGTGGCCACTCCCAGCCAACATAGCCTCAACCTGCTGGGCGCCGGCGATCCTGCCGCCTCAGCCTTCCAAGTAGCTGGAACTACAGGCACGTGCTACCACGCCTGGCTAATTTTTGATTTATTGTAGAGATGAGGTCTCAAAAGTGGCCCAGATTTATTTACCACGCCCGGCTAATTTTTGATTTATTGTAGAGATGAGGTCTTGTCATCGCATGTAATCCCATGCCTTGGGAGACTGAACCCATGGGCTCAGGCAATCCACTCACCTCAGTCTCCCAAGGCATGGGATTACAGGCTGAGCCACTGAGCCCGGTTGAGTTGCAATCTTAATATCAGACAAAATACCCTTGAAGCTATCAAAAATTAAAAAAGATACAGGTCACTATATAATGATAAAAGGTTCAACCCATCAACAAGAAATACCCATCCTAAACATAAATGCACCCAACACAGGAGTACCAACTTTCATAAAATAGCTTCTAGGCAAACTTAAAATTTTAAGATATTAACTTTAACATTATCATAGCTGGGAACTTTAATAACTCACTCACAATCCTAGACAGGTCATCAAGGCAAAAAAATCAGCAAGGAGATCTGGAACCTCAGTGTGACTCTTAACCAAATGGACTTAATTGATACCTACAGAACACTCCAACCAATGACTACAGAATATACATTCTACTCATCACCACATGGAACGTACTCTAAGATCAACCACATCCTGGGCAATAAATCAGGCATAAACCAATTTCATAAGATTGAAATTCTGCCATGCACCTTCTCAGACCACAGTGGAATAAAAATAAATATAAACACCAACAAAGTTCCCCC
>NW_007240707.1:0-981 GCF_000164805.1 Carlito syrichta
AAGCAGCACCATTTCTCAGCTACTGCAGGAAGCTTTGGGCAATCAGATTGGGTCTGGATTCCACCTCTACCCATTTACCATCTCCATGACCTTGGAGAAGTGTTCCAGTGTTCTTAAGTCTCTACCCTCATCTACACGTGGGCATAACTGATCTGTGGCAATTGTCAGGACTAAATGCATGAATGTGTCGTTATTTCTATTCTTCCTGGAGCACCAATCATATGCCCTGGGGTCGAGCGTGGATGACAAAAGAAACAGAACATAGCACTGCACCATACAGTCTCACGTGATCATTCCCATCTTCCATCCATTCTATACAGGTCATTCGTAACAGGCAACTTATCACAACAAGCTGAGCATCTCATAAGAAGGGGTCTTGTCCTTGGAAATGTTCAGGACTATGGGGAAGAAAAAGATTGTTATGAAATAGAACCCATTGGAGAAAAATTTTTCTTTGAACATCTCTTATCTCCTTACCTCAGCAGCTTTAAAATTTCTCCATTGCTGTAGGCCAGTATTTTCCAAACAGTATTTCACAGAACATTAGTCCCTTGAAGTCATCTTTTGAAAACAATTTGTATCTAAATATGATTTGCAGACCCAGCATAATGCATTGCTATCTTGGAAAAGCAGAATGTGTGTCAATAACAAGGTTCTGAGAAGCTCTGTCTTAAAGGAAGCTATTTAACTTGGTCAATGCAGGGTTTCCCAAACTCAGGGCCACCTTTGTACCCTCTGTTAAGGGAACATGCATCTCTCCAGAGTTCATCCCAGCCTGCAGAGGCTTCCCCTCATCTCTAACTGCATGGCCCACGGTTCCCCTGCAAATCCATGCCTAGGAATGGTCCTTCAACAATGCCTTTTTGTTTATAATAGCTTGATTAAGATATTCACAGATAGCTGGGCGTGGTGACACATGCCTTCCAGCTCCTTGGAAGGCTGAGGCGGAAGGATCGCCGGAGCCCAGCAGGTCAAGGCTGC
>NW_007240708.1:0-395 GCF_000164805.1 Carlito syrichta
AAGTGCAGTGGCTGCTCCCAGCCACCGCAGCCTCAACCTGCTGGGCTCCAGCAATCCTTTCGCCTCAGCCTTCCAAGTAGCTGGAACTATAGGCGCATTACCACGCCCAGCTAATTTTTGATTTATTGTGGAGATGAGGTCTCGCCAAGTTGCCCAGGTGGGTCTTGAACCCACAGGCTCAGGCAATCCACTCGCCTAGGCCTCCCAAACTGCAGGGATTACAGACTGAGCCACTGAGCCTGGCTGGATGTGGAGAATTTGGAATCCTCATTCACTGCTGGTGGGAATGGAGACTGATGCAACTGCTATGGAAAACAGTCTGGCAGTTCTTCAAAAAATGAAACATAGAGTCCCCCTGTGACCCAGCAATTCCATGCTTAGGCAGAAACCAAGAG
>NW_007240708.1:2029-2896 GCF_000164805.1 Carlito syrichta
AGCATGGAATTTAGACCCAATCTGTTTGCCCCAAAGCGGAGAGGCCCTACTATCTCCCTTGTGGTGTTTGCTGATTGACCCCAGGACAGTCTTGTCAGAGCAGAGTAGACTCTGGTCCCCAGGGCACAACCAAGGGCCAAGAGGGATAGATGTGTTTCCTTATTGGTTCAAGAGTGTATGTATTTTTTAAAAAGAATTATACATACGATTCCACAGTGAGACTAGAGTTCTGATGCGTTTTCCAGCCTTGTTGGGGGACGTGGGCTATGTTATTTGACTGACTGGGTCTGGTTCCTTTTTTGAGCCATTTGCTTTATTTGTGATGTTTTTCCCAAAAAGCATGGGGATGCTGCAAAACAAATTTATTTTTTCAGGTAGCCAAGGCAATGGAGCCACCCACGTTCCCATCTGCCTCTGCTCTGCTGCCAGCTGTGACTAATAGTGAAATATGGTATTGCTGCTGCCTGGGGCCCTAAGGGCAGAGTGCACCTGTGGCGTGGGGCCTGGTGACATGGACCCTTGCTGAAGTGGAGCTGGCCTGGAGCTGAGGCTGTGCTCCACGGGGACAGGGATTCTCGCTAACAGTTGTGGATGGGCTCTTGGGCAAGGGCATCTTGCTTGATTTGGGTCTCTTCAAGTGTGGAGAGTATGTAGGGAATTTGAAGGCTTCCAGGAAGGCAGTACAGGAATGAGTGTCCCTTGTGAAAAAGTCAAAAGGGCGCCACTTTGGCAAAGCAGGAGGAAGGGGCTGTAAGGATGATGGTGTGAGTGGCTGTGAGGGGCTGTACTCGTTGCCAGGGCTACAACCCACATTGAGCACACTGACTCCTCTCGGGCAACAAGAGAAATTCCTGACTGTGGAAATGT
>NW_007240709.1:0-1015 GCF_000164805.1 Carlito syrichta
CTAAATCCACACTTTGCTTTGAGATCAAGTTTTAAATAGAATTATCGGCTTCTACAAGTTTTGAGGTAAGTGGCTTGTTATCCTGGGCTATTGTACAGATCAGGGAGACTGGGATGTGAGGAGCTTCCTGAATGAGCCTCCTGTGTTCATGAGCGAATGTTCTCATGCTGGGGAGTGCAGAGCCAGGCTTTGTTTTGTTTTCCTGTAGGTTGTTTGCCGTTAGGAGGCATATCCAGGGGTCTGTTCCTGATCATCTTGTCTCCTGCTGTGTATCTGTGGACAAAGCCTCTGGCCCATGCGGTTCTCGTCCTCACCCTATCAGGAGAGTATTGGTCTTGGATCCAGTGCAAAATCAGGAGGGACCTTGGAATGCTGTTGAGTGCTGTAAAACTCTAGGGTGTGGTTGTAAAAGCTGACGTTTGTTGGTTGTTGTTGAATACAACTAATGATGAATCCTGGGGAAATCACCAAGTAGAAAGCAATGACAGGCCGAGTTTTTACAGTAAAATCTGTACATCTGTCAACCCTGATTTTTGGAAGAAATTTGTTTTCCTTCATCATGATTTCAAGTTGTGTTAGGACAAGGTGTAGGAGATGCTCAAGGTGTCTGAACACAGAAATGACTTTTACTTGCTTCTCTGGCATTTTCTCATTTCCTGAGTGTGCCCTGAGTGTTCTGCATTGTTCAGATTCCTTCCTGGATGCTCCGGGCTGTTCATCTGTGCCTGCTCTTCCCTGCCCACCTGGTGTCCTTTTCTGTGACCTCCTGCCCAGCCAGGCTGGGGCACATTGATCTCCCAACCCTAGAGTTGCCACAGTACTAAGGTTTTGTGGCATTGTTTTGATCCTCTCCAGACTCCTAGATGGTACTATTGTTTGTATGTCTACCAATCATACCTAAATTTCTAGTTATGTTGTTAACATTTTCTAGAGTAGGAGAAGTTAATTTAAGTGAGCAGTGAATGTGGCTAATGACGACATCCCTATTTTAAAAGAAATTGATAATAAGTGTATA
>NW_007240710.1:0-870 GCF_000164805.1 Carlito syrichta
TCTGCTTCTTTAAATTCACTAGCTTGTTGATGTCAGCAGAATATTGCAATAAGATATCGGGCAAATGTCCAACTCTAACTTTAGCTAACCAAAATGTAAGCTAGGACTACTTAAGGGAGCTCTGAGCAGGGGTTTGGGGATGTCTTGCTTGGAATCCTCTTCCTGAAAGTGGTCGCCAGTTGGCAGAGCCTTGACTATTAAACTTCTTCTCTGTTAAAATTAAGTCATTGGGCTGTTATTTAATTGCTCAGGCCCTACTTCACAACAACACTAGCTGGTGCATTGATGCCAATGGGTTGCTGAAACACTTACTTGCCTAGCAAGGAAATCCTGTCCTAAAAGGAGCCCATTCTCCAAAAAATAATTCCCTTTTTTTCCAGCTCTCCAGCCCAATGTCATAACTTAGTTTTCAAAATCTTGACAGTTGGCTGGGCTCGGTGGCTCAGCCTGTAATCCCAGTGCTTTGGGAGGATGAAGAGAATGGATTGCCTGAGCCTGTGTGTTCGAGACACACCTGGGCAACCTGGCAAGGCCTCATCTCTACAATAAATCAAAAATTAGCTGGGCGTGGTAGTGCATGCCTGTAGTTCCAGTTACTTGGAAAGCTGAGATGGAAGGATCGCCAGAGCCCAGCAGATTGAGCTGCTCCTGGCCACTGCACTCCAGTCTGGGTGACAGAGTGAGACTCCAACTCAAAAAAAAAGAAAAAAATCTTGACAGCCTTTCCATTCCAGTGTGGTTCAAATGTCACAAATCCCATTTCTGTTTTACTGCCTTCTCTCTCAGTCTCCACTTGTGACCTTATCGGAAGTTCCCTTTGATCTGTTGACATGCAAGAGGAGACTTAAGCCTAGTTCACAGATATGCCAG
>NW_007240711.1:0-854 GCF_000164805.1 Carlito syrichta
ATGGAAGTCATGCCGTTTTGGGTAAAACTGCTGAGTACTCAGGGAAGTGTGGCAGGTGCACTTGCAAATCACACTTCATGAAATGGGCAAGCACGTTGAAAGATCCTCCAAAAAAATAATTACCTGAAGCAGAGCGCAGCCTCTTCCAACTGTGAAAGGGAAAGGAAGCAGCCTCTGCCCCTGGAATTATACGGGGGGAAGATGAAAGAAATGACTTCAGCCTTGAAACAGGCGTTACTCCCTTCCTGGAGGTTTTTCTTTGAAGGTTTCTCCTCTAAACATTGCAAGATAAATTGTATCTTTACCCACTACACATCTGCTTCTTTAAACTCACTAGCTTGTTGATGTCAGCAGAATATTGCAATAAGATATCGGGAAAATGTCCAACTCTAACTTTAGCTAACCAAAATGTAAGCTAGGACTACTTAAGGGAGCTCTGAGCAGGGGTTTGGGGATGTCTTGCTTGGAATCCTCTTCCTGAAAGTGGTCGCCAGTTGGCAGAGCCTTGACTATTAAACTTCTTCTCTGTTAAAATTAAGTCATTGGGCTGTTATTTAATTGCTCAGGCCCTACTTCACAACAACACTAGCTGGTGCATTGATGCCAATGGGTTGCTGAAACACTTACTTGCCTAGCAAGGAAATCCTGTCCTAAAAGGAGCCCATTCTCCAAAAAATAATTCCCTTTTTTTCCAGCTCTCCAGCCCAATGTCATAACTTAGTTTTCAAAATCTTGACAGTTGGCTGGGCTCGGTGGCTCAGCCTGTAATCCCAGTGCTTTGGGAGGATGAAGAGAATGGATTGCCTGAGCCTGTGTGTTCGAGACACACCTGGGCAACCTGGCAAGGCCTCATC
>NW_007240712.1:0-634 GCF_000164805.1 Carlito syrichta
TTCACTATCTTATGAGGCTTATAAGTTTCAACTTTTGAGTATCATGAAGATAAATGACAAAGCTCCATCACAGATTGTTTTGGAAAAAATATAACCCAAGAGGCAATGCCAAAGACAGAGAATTATTACATTGTTCTCTGCAAGAGATAGTCAGGTTTCTTTCTGTAATTCTAAAGTATATTTGGGTTTGTCGCAGCTCAAAGGCCCATTTTAGAATTGTTGCCTTTTTGCCGCATCCTCTCCAGCATGTTGTTTTTTGAGTTATTGAATATGGCCATCCTAACTGGAGTTAGGTGGTATCTCAGTAAGGTTTTAATGTGCATTTCTTTGATGACTAGTGAGACTGAGCATTTTTTCATGTATCTGTTGGCTGTTCGTATGTCTTCTTTTAAGAAGTATCTATTCATATATTTTGCCCACTCTGTAATGGGGCTGGTTTTTTTTTTTCTTTTGGCATGTTTGAGTTCCTTGTAGATCCTAGATGTCAGGCCTTTGTCAGATATACAGTTGGCAAATATAGACCAATGGAAGAGGATAGAGATTCTGGAAGCAAAACCTCAATTTCTTGACCAACTCATTCTTTGACAAAGTCTCCACCGTCAACCACTGGGGGAGAGAAGAACCTATTCAATAA
>NW_007240713.1:0-7907 GCF_000164805.1 Carlito syrichta
GATACCACCTAACTCCAGTTAGGATGGCCATATTCAATAACTCAAAAAACAACATGCTGGAGAGGATGCGGCAAAAAGGCAACAATTCTAAAATGGGCCTTTGAGCTGCGACAAACCCAAATATACTTTAGAATTACAGAAAGAAACCTGACTATCTCTTGCAGAGAACAATGTAATAATTCTCTGTCTTTGGCATTGCCTCTTGGGTTATATTTTTTCCAAAACAATCTGTGATGGAGCTTTGTCATTTATCTTCATGATACTCAAAAGTTGAAACTTATAAGCCTCATAAGATAGTGAATTTGAACTGAATTTAAGAAATATACAAGATATAATTAATGTATGTATAATAATTATATACAATGTTGTCACTTTCCATGAAACCAGAGTAGAGAGCAAATTATATTTTCTATCTAATATCTCTCTCTCTCTCTATCCATCCATCCATCCATCCAACTAGCCCTTCATAAGCAAATATCTCTGTACACCTCAATCAATTTTCCAGTTTTTCCTTTAGATTCTTCAAGAAAGTCATCACCTTGCCTATTCTTTCTAACAATGCAGTTATCTGTTGATCACTGATCAGGAAATTCTTGAGACTGTTGCTCCTGTCTTTCAATAGGTTTCACCATCAAACATTGACTATTTCAGACTTATCTGTATCCATTGCTTGGGACACACTTGTACTGACACTGAGTATAATAGTAGGTATGATTTCAGGAAAATTCAAGTGAGTTTTTTTTCTTTCTCTCCTCTTCTTCTCACCTCTTCTTTTTCATTCTAATTCCACAATACCCAAGTAATGAAACAAGGAAGAAGACTACTAAAGATTATTCTCTTTATTAAAATGCAGAAGACCCACTACATCCATATGATACCAGTCCCCATACATTTTTGGAAAATAGTGAATCAGGCATTATAATTTTCTGACATTAAGCTAGCTCAAAAATGTAGATATCTTCCTCCTATGAGTCTGAGGTACTGTTGTAATACAGAGGTCTGACAAGTCCTCTAGGACTCCCCTATAAAATGAACTGAATCAGATTTACGTCAGTAGCCTTGTTAGGTGACCAGTTGGAAAATCATATATTCATTATGTGCTAGGCAAATGATGTTCAATAATGATAGGTGTCATTATAGTTAATGAAGGATCACAGGCCTTGTCTATATGTCTGTAAAATTTTATGTGATATTAAATTCTTTTTTAAAATTTATTTATTATAAAGATGTGGGGTACAGTTCAGAGTTAGGTATACAAACATTGATCATGCAGGTACCCTTGTTGAGGAGGTATGCCCCTCCCTCCCCTAGCAGTTTCCACCAACTGCCAGTCCCACCCACCTTCCCCTGACAGTTTTCCACTACTCCCAATCACTTTCTTATAGAATTGTTCAAGGTCACCTTATGAGTGAGAACTTATGGAACTCAGTTCTTTGTTTCTGTGATAAATCACTGAGTATGATCAACTCCAAATCCATCCAATTTGCTGCAAAGTCCATGTATTTGTCCTTCTTTATGGCTGCATAATATTCCATTGTGTATATGTACCATATTTTTTAAATCCAGTCCAGCTTCGATGGGTAACACGGTTGGTTCCATGTTTTTGCTCTTGTGAATAGAACTGCAACAAACATACGTGTGCAGCTATCTTTTTTGAAGAATGATTTGAGTTCCTCTGGGTATATGCCCAGTAAGGGAATTGCTGGGTCATATGGAAGGTCGATTTCTAGTCCTTTCAGAAATTGCCACACTGTCTTCCAAAGAGGTTGTACTAGTCTGCATTCCCACCAGCAGTGTAGACGCGTTCCTTTTTCTCCACATCCTCTCCACCATCTGTTGGTGTTTGTTTTATTAATGATGGCCTTTCTTACAGGGGTTATGTGGTATCTCAGTGAGGTTTTGATTTGCATTTCTCTGATGATGAGTGAAGCTGAGCACTTTTTCGTGTGTCTGTTGGCTGCCCGTATATCTTCTTTTGAGAAGCGTCTATTCATGTCTTTTGCCCACTTTTTAAAGGGGCTGTTTATTTTTTTTCTTTTGGTGGATTTGAACTAAATTTTTTAAAATGTGTTGAATTACAAAGAAGGCAGTGCAGAATTTCCCAATTTGATTTCTCAGTAGTGATGTGTGTTGTTAATAATGTGGTTGTCCTTTTCATGATGGCCAGTTGTATAAGGACCAACTTTTCTCTAGATTCATCTCCTGATCCTTAATTGAGGCATCATTTTATTTCTTTTTTCTCTCATCTTAATTGCCTTGTTCCAGGGTAATGGAATTTTTACTCTGCTATGATGCTAAATACCTAAGAATTTCATGAAAGTTTCTCTGTGAAAAATCCCTTCTTCTTTGAATAATGTGATAATAACTATCATCTATCAAGGTCATCAAAATGTGATGAGAGAAGGATTATCCAATATTTCATAATTTAACTTCTGGTAAGCTAAAAATGATGGGAATCTAAAATAAAGTAAATCTTATGGAATAAAACTTTGATAAATTCATGTTTTTAAAGCAGGTCCCTCAATTCTATTTTAATATTTCTTCATTAGATTGATAGGATCTAGACTTCTTTGCAAACAGACTTTATCACAGGCACACACAATTCATCATTGCCATTGCCCTCATTAATCTTTTTTCTTTTCTCTGAAATAATGCTCTCTGCTTTAACTCATACATTTAGAAAAAATGAAATGATATTCCATCAAGTTGATCTGTGTGTCTCAAATGTCTTTAAGATACTTTAAAGTTGTCACTTACCCATCTTTTGAATGTTGGCATTACCTTATTACCTTTTTCCTAAGAGGCTAGAAGAATATATATTCTTAATAGCTCTTCTTTCTCAAGGAATGTTTATTATCTGATTGTAAATGTAAAAACAAGAAAAATGAAAATAGGGTAGAAAGTAAGTGAAATTGAAATATCTCATTAAAATAGTGTGACATTGTTAAAATAAGAAATGAAAGTAGAATGTAGTGAGGGAAGGAAGGAAATTTAGGAGAGGGAGAGATGAAACTTGATTGAACTAGAAAACTAAAATACAATAATAATGGGAAAGGAAAGTACCCTTTTAAAAATATCTTTCTGATTGACTAGCTATGGAAAATAACTACTTGAGGATGAATCTTTTTTTTTTCTTGGCTACTGTGTTAGTACTTTGAAACTGTTATCAGTATGCTACATTTGCAGACTAAAAAGAAAAATCAATTTTTAAACCTATGTCATTAATTTGTACAAGAACATACGAGATAATAGTGTCTTCATATTTATAGATGGTAAATAATCAAATATATGTGAATGCTCATTTACATTTGAAGAGGATCTTCAATATAATTAAAATAAAATATCAAGACTATGAGTTACACGTAGACATAGAAAACCTTATTATTTTAAATTTTAAAAGATCTTTTCTTAGCTAGGCGCAGTGGTTCACTCCTGTACACCTAGCATTTTGGGAAGTTGAGGTGGGAGGATCACTTGAGGCCATGAGTTCAAGACCAGCCTGGGCAACATAATGAGGCTTGTCTCCACCAAAAAAAAATAAAAATAAAAAATAATTAGCCAGGCATGGTGATGCGTGCCTGCAGTCCCAATTACTTGGGATGTTGAGGCAGGAGGATTGCTTAAGCCCAGGAGTGTGAGGCTGCAGCGAACTATGATCACACCACTGCACTCCAGCCTGGGTGACAGAGCAAAACTCTGTCTCTTAAAAATAAAATAAAATTTTTAAAAATTTGTTTTAAAAATGAAATTTTGTAACAAACTTAGACAAAGTGAAGTGCTTTCACTATACAAAAGTGCCCTACAATTTTTTTTTTTTTTTTTTTGAGTTGGGGTCTCATTCTGTCACCCAGACTGGAGTGCAGTGGCCACTCCCGGCTACTGCAGCCTTGACCTGCTGGGCTCTGGCGATCCTTCTGCCTCAGCCTTCCAAGTAGCTGGAACTACAGGCGCGCGCTACCACGCCCGGCTAATTTTAGACTTATTGTAGACATGAGGTCTCGCCAATTTGCCCAGGTGGGTCTCGAACCTGCGGGTTCAGGCAATCCACTCACCTCAGCCTCCCAAAGCGCTGGGATTACAGGCTGAGCCACCGAGCCTGGCTGTGTCCTACAAATTAAAAAAGAAATTTTAGGTTACTTAATATAAAAACAAATGCAAACAGATAATTCAGGAAAAAGTAATTGCAAATAACTAATCAAAGATCACAAATAGGCAACAATGGTACTGTCATTTTTATTCTTAAGTCAAGCAAAAATTATAGGAATCATTGCATCCATTACTGGAGAGTGTGAGGAAATACTTCCTCTCAAGGGCTACTGCTGAGACTGTGAGTCAGCACAAAATATTTTTTGCAAGGAAATCTGTTTTCTTTAATAAATTAACTAACTTAATTTATTTAAATTGAAATTTAAACAATCATACCTGGTCATCCAGCAATACCACTTTTGAGACTTTAAATTATAGAAATAAAATAAAGATATATAGGGATACAGAGACAGATGAATAAAAATGTTTTTTAAAGTAATTTTTGATGTAAAAATACCTGAAAATACCTGAATATGCTTTACTAATTAATGTAGTCTATATTCTTTGTCAGTTTTCTTCTTTCTATCTCTAGCTACCTCTCTCTCTACCTATCTCTATATTAGCCTGAGAGGGAAGCTGTGATAATTTTAAGCACAGTAACAATTTTCAGTAAATAAAAGTTAGTATCCAATTTTTGTGTAAATCACATTTGTATGCTTGTATAAACACACAGAATGATGTAAGTATATATGTCCTACACTGTAAGTATTTCTTTCAGTGGGGTGGACTGATGGGTGTGTAAGTGGAGGCTGCTGAGTTATTCTTTCCACATTTTTGTTATTACTAGATTTGTTAAGTCAAGTATCATTAACTTCATAATTAATTTAAAAAATGAGCAAAGCTTAAAAATCATCCCCAATTCACGTTCTTCTTTCTTTGGATAGTTATTCATATCTTATTCTTCTGTTCTGTAGAAGCTGTCTAATGGCTTTATTTGGAAGGCACACTCAGCATCTTTGGAGTATACTTATCTCTAATTCTGCCAGCCAGAGTCTGTCTGACCACTGGGAAGCTCTTTCCTTTTGAAACTGTCCTTGTCTATATGTTTTTGTAGACAAATTTGGTCTGTAAGAGTGATTCTTAATATGACATGGAAAGAACATACCGGAATTATCTGGAGATCTTAACCCATACATATACCTTTCTTCATTTGATCCCCAACCCCAACCATATCAGCTCATATGGACTCATATTGCAGTGAGCCACTGTCACTGATGGAAATGTGCTTCATTACTTAGTATGTTGTGTTGGTAAAAATTGGGGCATCACTCATTTATAAAATGCTTTGGTAGCACACCCAAAGTCTGAGATGCTCAGTTCTCTTCGGGAGAATGGATTCATTCACTCCAAGCATAAAAAACATTCATTTGAAAGATAAGAATAATTTAATTCTTATTTCTATCTTAAGGTTGAGCATTATCCCAGATGTTCAGATTGAAAGATAACTCTTCATTTTACAAAAGGGCAAACTGAAGTCAAGAGGGTGAATAATCAATATCTTACAAGTTAATGGTTATCTCAGATGTGATTTAATTCTAGTGGTTCCTAGGACTTCATGAAGGAAATATGGAAAAGATTCCTTTTGTATGAAGAGGAGGCCCAATCCCAGCTTGGAGAAGAAGAGCCCTGTGGGCACACAGAGTGGTCTTTTGTAGTTGCATCTTTAATTTCATCTTTTTTTATAATAGAGAATTTTAGTTTACTTTCGGAAGGAAACCTTGCTGAGCTGAGCTTTCTCCATTACCTTGCTACATGAGGCTGTTGAAATTTAAGAGTCACAAGCAGTGTTACTCAGACAGTGTCACTCTGACCTTGGCATCTGTCCTCAGGATAGTCTGTACCAATTCTGGTACACCAGCTACTTCTCAAGAATCAGTCACCCCCCTGTAAGCTGTTCTCTCCACTCCTACCTGTACCTTTTGAGCACACGCCCTTAGGTCTGGGATTTTAAATGTCCCAGTTCTGTGCCCTTGCTACAGAGAGTCCTTGAAGCTGGAATAATTCAAACTGTGGCAGAGAAAGGACATAAACTTTGAGCCAGTTGGTGTTGACAGTGTTACTTTAGGCATGCATTTAGCTAAAAACCTTCTTCATTGTGGAGGCCAAAGCGTTTAAGCCAGACTCTTGGCTACCAACTTTCTCCCACGGAGATAAAGAGAGAACAATTTTTAGTTTACTTTGTATAGCCTTTTCCTAGCCAATGTGGTTGAGTTGGGTTAGTGTTTGCTAATAGGAAGGCAGCCGCAATAGTACCAAGAACTGGGATCAGCCATGCAGACTTGTGCGTGGAGCCAAAGGGCTACCTTCGAACACAGTCTGAGTGCCCTGGGTCTGAGCCTGGTGGTAGGCCATTTGATGTTTGCGATTGAATGAGACAGGGGCATGGTTAAACAATAGGGAAGCCAAGACACAAAGTCAAGTAAGACCAGATACTTGGAAAGGTTTTTAAAATAGAGGGATTAGAAAGAGAGCTTAGAATAAGGCAGAAATATATATAAACATATATATAGGTCTCTCTCTCTCTCTCTATATATATATATATGTATATATATATAGAATAGATGGATGTGTTCATTGTATGTAAAAGAGTAACAAAGGTAGGAACACTAACAGAGTCTTCTTGTTCTCATCATTTCATTATGTGAAGGAATTGAAGCTCAGAGAGGGTAGGTGTCTTGTCCAAGTTTGCCCCAATAAAAAACACAAAATGTAAATCCTAGATCTTCTGATTTCACATCAGCCCCTCTGTCTGAAGTTTCCTTTCTGTGATATCTCTCTCTGTCTCTCTTCTCCTTAAAATTATCCTCAATTTGTATTAAAATTAAATTTTAACTGTTTCAATTTTTAAAAATTTGGGGGGACAGTTTTTAAATAGGAAAAGTAAGAGACATATTCCAAATAAGTGTCCAGACTGCCATTTTCCTGAAGATGAATGAATCTGTAGTAAATTTGATTATATAATTTTATATATCTGTGAGCATATTAGAGAAGATATCACACTGCTTACAATATACAGAAAATAGCACATTTTAAAGAATATATGAAACAAATTCATTTACTTTTACCAAAGATTATGCCTACACATCTCTTTCCATTAAACTATCTTGACCAATATTCTTCATGAATGTATCCTAATGTGTCTGGCTTTTAGTTTTAAGTCCAAATGTTCATCCAACTTTCAGTAAAATATCCAATTTTTTATCCAAATTTCAGGAACTCTGATGAACCTTGAATCTTGAGAACTCACAGTTCTATCAATATAATGCCTTAATTAATTGTGACTTAAACTTGTGTGACTTGACATAGGCTTTACTACACGTGTTTCCTAAATGATCATTTATGAATCACTCCTAATATTTATTAATCTTTTTTTCTGTGCCAGATGCTGTGTAAAGAAATGTTCATATTTTTTCTCATTTCATCTTAACAACTACACTATATAGTATTGTTGGTTTGCATATTTATTGTGACAGCCTCAGAGGACAGGTTGGTAAAAATGGGTTTATTACTTACGAGAGGGAACCAACAGTGGCTGGTCAGTACAAAGCTTCTGGCACCCCAATAGACATGGGGGGGAGATTGCATGCCTCCAGTGTGGGAAAGGGAGCAAGACACAGCAATAGCATTGTGTGCAGAGAAGCAGAAACAAAGATGTTTACTCTCAGTGACTGTCTTGACTTTGTACATATGCATATTTTCAAGCATATTTTGACAGGACAAAGATGGCCTTGGCCAGGGCCCATTTTCCCAATTGACAAACAGTTATCAGTAGAGGAATGGGAGTGGGACAAATGTCTTGTATCTGATCCACAACATTTTTT
>NW_007240714.1:0-861 GCF_000164805.1 Carlito syrichta
AGATCCCATGCCTGGAACACACTGGCACCTCTAGCTGTTCAGGAAGATGAGAAAGGAGGATCATTGAGCCCAAGAATCGAGAATGAAACCACGTCTGCAAGCCAGCCTGGGCAACAAAATGAGACCCTGTGTATAAAACACAAAATATGTTGATCCACAGGAGATAAACCTTGAATTAGAAAACTTGAATCTCTTGTAATGGACAGTAAGCCCATCTGCTCTGCCCTAGCGTGAGACATTTTTAAAAATTTACCAGACATTCAGGATTTCTGCATTTTGCTCTGGAGGGAGACACTGTCTCTTTATTTTAAAGCTGTAAACAGACTTATTATTTGCTACTTATGGAGGAAAAGTCTGTATCACCAAAGCTGTTCTCTGTAGAAACATTCTTGAAAACATAACAAAAACCAGTGTGTCTTGCTCACAAGATATGTGAAAGCATAAGAGACCAATGAGAAAGAAAATTATCTGCTAGCATTATCTACTAGTTCCAATTTTTCTCTATAATTTCTAAAGCTGTTTATTGATTTTTCTCCTCTCTATAGATCATATGTGTCTGATTTTTTGAAAGTCAGGCGATTTTTGACTAGATGTTAGATTTAATTTAATTGTAGGATTTATTTTGAGGAATTTTGGACTTTCTTTAGATATATAATTGAGTTTTCATGTTTCTTAGAAAAAAATTGGCACTCTAGAGGTTGACTTCTCTACCTCTTGTCCTCCAGAGCAGGCATTACTACAAGTCTAGTATAGCCCAAATACTGATGCTACTGAGGTAATATTCATCTAAATGTTCTTTCTAATATCTCTATGGAGACCTTTCCATTTGCACTGACAAAACATGAAGTATTCCCTGTTCTG
>NW_007240715.1:0-881 GCF_000164805.1 Carlito syrichta
AGGAATGCTGGACCCAAAAGGTCAAGACTGTGATGGCTGAGAGCATACCACTGCATCCAGTCTCGGTGACGGAGTGAGAATCTAACTCAAAAAATAAAAAAAAAGAAGAAGAATCATTTATGTTGTGATGAGCATTATTAGTTCCTTTTTTCCTTAACTGCTGAGTATTATTTTATCATATGATACAGGTTGGATTCAGTGACTTATGCCCACAACACCAATATTGTGGGAGTCTTATCTAGGAGAATTGTTGGAGGCCAAAAGTTTGAGACCAGCCTGATAAGCATAGCAAGATCCCATGCCTGGAACACACTGGCACCTCTAGCTGTTCAGGAAGATGAGAAAGGAGGATCATTGAGCCCAAGAATCGAGAATGAAACCACGTCTGCAAGCCAGCCTGGGCAACAAAATGAGACCCTGTGTATAAAACACAAAATATGTTGATCCACAGGAGATAAACCTTGAATCAGAAAACTTGAATCTCTTGTAATGGACAGTAAGCCCATCTGCTCTGCCCTAGCGTGAGACATTTTTAAAAATTTACCAGACATTCAGGATTTCTGCATTTTGCTCTGGAGGGAGACACTGTCTCTTTATTTTAAAGCTGTAAACAGACTTATTATTTGCTACTTATGGAGGAAAAGTCTGTATCACCAAAGCTGTTCTCTGTAGAAACATTCTTGAAAACATAACAAAAACCAGTGTGTCTTGCTCACAAGATATGTGAAAGCATAAGAGACCAATGAGAAAGAAAATTATCTGCTAGCATTATCTACTAGTTCCAATTTTTCTCTATAATTTCTAAAGCTGTTTATTGATTTTTCTCCTCTCTATAGATCATATGTGTCTGATTTTTTTGAAAGTCAGGCGATTTTTGACTA
>NW_007240716.1:0-1000 GCF_000164805.1 Carlito syrichta
TGTACACATGTGTATTCATATTTGGAGGTGTTTCTAAATAGGAAAGAGGCAATGAACAACCATGTTGTTCTTTCAGACTTGATCCCCAAAACTTTTCCTTTCTTCCATTTATGGTGGAATCTAGGAAAGAAAATACCGTCATTAATAGAAGCTGTGATAATGACACATGAATACAAGAACTTTGTACTTGCAAATTAATCTATGGGATTTTTGGCTGTGTCTATTACCAAAATCGCTACTCTTTAATCATAAAACACAAACAAGGAAATATGATCCTTGTCTGTCCCGCAGGTTTAGCTCATGTGAGAAAAAAAGTGTAATCAATAATCTGCAAGAGTACAAAAATATAGTTAGAACGAATAAGACCTAGTATTCGATTGAGAAAAGGCTGGCTATAAAAAACAACATTCTCTATTTTAAAATATCGAAAAGAGTGGAATGAGAATACTTTTTGCATAAAGAAATTATAAATTCTTGAGGTGATACACATCCCAATTGCACTGATTTGATGATTAATCCTTGTATGCATGTATCCAACATCACATGTGCCCCATAAATTTATAAATCTATCATATAATTCATGTACACATAACTAAATATAAAAAAATTAAAAATTGAGGTCTATATCAAATTCAATGTAGTCTAATCAATTAAACAGTATTTAGTCATTATTTAATAGTTTGGGGGTATTTTTTAATTCTGCATGCTCATGGTCTTAAAAATTATTTGTCCTTTAAATGTATTGAAAATTTTAAGTCAGTTATATTGAGAGATATCTGACAGGCTGTTTCGTCAATTTTTTTTTTTTTTTGAGTTGGAGTCTCACTCTGTCGCCCAGACTGGAGTGCAGTGGGCGCTCCCGGCCACCGCAGCCTCGACCTGCTGGACTCCGGCGATCCTTCCGCCTCAGCCTTCCGAGTAGCCGGAATTACAGGTGCGTGCTACCAAGCCTGGCTAATTTTTTGATTTTATTGTAGAGATGAGGACTCGCCTGCCCATG
>NW_007240717.1:0-1055 GCF_000164805.1 Carlito syrichta
AATTAAAAAATACCCCCAAACTATTAAATAATGACTAAATACTGTTTAATTGATTAGACTACATTGAATTTGATATAGACCTCAATTTTTAATTTTTTTATATTTAGTTATGTGTACATGAATTATATGATAGATTTATAAATTTATGGGGCACATGTGATGTTGGATACATGCATACAAGGATTAATCATCAAATCAGTGCAATTGGGATGTGTATCACCTCAAGAATTTATAATTTCTTTATGCAAAAAGTATTCTCATTCCACTCTTTTCGATATTTTAAAATAGAGAATGTTGTTTTTTATAGCCAGCCTTTTCTCAATCGAATACTAGGTCTTATTCGTTCTAACTATATTTTTGTACTCTTGCAGATTATTGATTACACTTTTTTTCTCACATGAGCTAAACCTGCGGGACAGACAAGGATCATATTTCCTTGTTTGTGTTTTATGATTAAAGAGTAGCGATTTTGGTAATAGACACAGCCAAAAATCCCATAGATTAATTTGCAAGTACAAAGTTCTTGTATTCATGTGTCATTATCACAGCTTCTATTAATGACGGTATTTTCTTTCCTAGATTCCACCATAAATGGAAGAAAGGAAAAGTTTTGGGGATCAAGTCTGAAAGAACAACATGGTTGTTCATTGCCTCTTCCTATTTAGAAACACCTCCAAATATGAATACACATGTGTACATATGCTACATGCATAATGTATAGTCACATGCCCTCAAGATAAAGAATAGTGTAGCACAGACATCTGATCTTGTCTAAGAGATCAATACTTTTGAGATACACTCTAAATTCATACATGATCCTTAAAAAATATTTCTTGCTGGGCTCGGTAGCTCAGCATGTGATCCCAGCACTTTGGGAGGCCGACGTGAGTGGATTGCCTGAGCCCGTGGGTTCAAGACCCGCCTGAGCAACTTGGCGAGACTTCATCTCTACAGTAAATCAAAAAATTAGTCGGGCATGGTAGCATGCGCCTGTACTTCCAGCTACTTGGAAGGCTGAGGTGAAAGGATCGCCGGAGCCCCGCAGGTCGAGACAG
>NW_007240718.1:0-1633 GCF_000164805.1 Carlito syrichta
TACTACAGCTTCAGGGCATCCCAGAGATTTGGTAAGATGTTTCTTCATTTTCATTGTTTGCAGGTATCTTTTGATCCCTGTTTGATTTTGTCGTTGACCCAGGGGTTGTTTAGCATCATGCTGTTTAGTGTCCATGTCTTTGTGGGTTTTGGGGGGACTTTGTTGGTGTCAATGTTTATTTTTATTCCACTGTGGTCCGAGAAGCTGTTTGGTAGAATTTCGGTCCTTTTAAATTTGCTTATGCTTGATTTATGGCCGAGTATGTGGTCGATCTTAGAATAAGTTCCATGTGGTGATGAGTAGAATGTGTATTCTGTGGTCTTTGGATGGAGTGTTCTGTAGGTATCAATTAAAGTCCATTTGGTCCAAAGTCATATTGAGGTTCTGGATCTACTTGCTGATTTTTTGTCCTGATGATCTGTCTAGGGTTGTGAGTGGGGTATTAAAGTCCCCAGTTATGATAGTGTTAGAGTCAATGTCTTTCTTTAGTTTTCCAAGAAGTTGCTTTATGAAAGTTGGCGCGCCTATGTTGGGTGCATATATGTTTAGGATAGATATTTCTTGTTGATGGATTGAGTCTTTTATCATTATGTAGTGGCCTTCTGTATCTTTTTTGATTTTTAATAGCTTGAAGGGTATTTTATCTGAAATTAAAATTGCTACTCCTCCTTTCTTTTGTATTCCGTTTGCCTGAAAGTTTGTTTCCCATCCTCTTACTTTGAGTCGGTGGGTGCCCTTTCTAGTGAGGTGAGTCTCTTGAAGGCAATAGATTGTTGCCTGATGATATTTTATCCATTTTGCCATTCTACGTCTTTTCAGTGGTGCATTTAGTCCGTTCACATTTAGGCTAATAATTGAAATGCAAGAGTTTATCCCTGTCATAAGGTTCTTAAAGAGTTGTTCCTGTTTATTTGTTGTCTTTCTTTGGGTTTTGGAGTTTGTTCATGTGTGTTTTTAATCTTTTGCCTGTACTCTTGTGAAGAATGCTGTTGTTCTTTTTTCTTTTTCTTCTGTGTTCAGTACTTTCTTAAATGTTTCTTGTAGAGGTGGTCTGGTGGCAGCGTAGGTTCTTAGGGATTGGATGTCTGGAAAAGATTTCAATTCTCCCTCACTAATGAAGTTTAGTTTGGCTGGGTAGGTTATTCTTGGTTGAAATTGTTTCTCTGAGAACTTTGAAGATAGGGCTCCAGGCTCTCCTACCCTGAAGGGTTTCTGTGGATAAATCTGCTGCTATTCTAATTGGTTTTCCCTGGTAGGTAGTCTGGCCTTTTTCTCTTGCTGCCTTTAGGATTTTTCCTTTCATAGCTACTTTGTTTAGGCGAATTATTATGTGTCTGGGAGTTGGTCTTCCCATTTGTTGTCTTGCAGGGGTTCTCTGAATCTCTTGTGTTTGAATTTTTTCATCCTTAATGAGAAGAGGGAAGTTTTCTTGAATGATTTCATGAAATGTTTGTTCCAGTGTGGCTTCTGTTTCTCTTTCTGCCTCAGGAAGCCCAATTACTCTTAGATTTGGTCTCTTGAAGTGATCATTCATCTCTTGCAGGTTTTGTTCTGTCTTTTTGAGCTTCTTTTCTATGCTTTTGACAGTTTGGGTTAGTTCTGTGTTTTGGTCTTCAAGCTCTGAGATTCTTTC
>NW_007240718.1:2204-3015 GCF_000164805.1 Carlito syrichta
ACTTCCCACTGCCCTGGAATCTGTCTGTGCAGTGGGGCTGTAGGTTTACTCCCTTGAATCACCAGCAGGTGGTGCCATCTCAGCTGCTCGCCCCAGAGGGGGTGGGGCCGGACAGGAACAAGATGGCTGCCTGCCTCCAAGCAAGCAACAGGAACCCCACACCGGCTAGGCAGGACAGTCTTGGATACAGAATAGGTGGTAGCAATCCCCGCAGATCTTCTCTAAAGGGCTTGGTGTGGATCTCCTCGGGCCTGGGTGCTGTGATGTGCTATTTGTTAGTGAGGCCGCACGGCAGCGGCGGCGATGGTGGCGGCAGGGGGAGGGGCTGTGGCGGCGGCGGCAGCGGCGGGACTGTTTGCACTGCAGTAAGTAAGTAACTGTCCAGTTGTTGTGATGTCCCAGCAGTAGCAACGGCTGAGCTCTGTCTGAAGAGCAGGCTGCGATGCTGGGGTCCCCAGCCCCACAGGGCGACAGTCAGAGACCCACTGCAGATCTCCCTTGCACAGGGCTTCAGACGCCGGGTTGCCCCGTTGCCTTCTTGCCTCCCCCCCTTCTTTTCTTTTTATATTTTTTATTTTTTATTTCAGGTCTTTCCAGTGATGACTACAAAATGACCTGGTACAAAACACTTTTAGAGTGAACAGACCACATAGATGTAAAATGATTTGTTCCTACTTATTTCTAATTATGAACGGGCAAAATTGTCAAAAACCCTTATGAATTACTAAACAGTATTCTCAGTTATAAGATGTGGACAATTAAGTAAGAGTGATCAGGTCTCACTCTATGCATCACAGAGTGTGCCTAGTAT
>NW_007240719.1:0-4943 GCF_000164805.1 Carlito syrichta
GTCCTTTTTTGCAGTTTTGAGATGTACTTATGGGGAGAGCTGTGATTCAAAATCTGTCTGCAGGTCCTGGTATTCGCTGACAGGTGTGTGGATAATGTTGAACCCACTTCCTACTGCCCTGGAATCTGTCTGTGCAGTGGGGCTGTAGGTTTACTCCCTTGAATCACCAGCATGTGGTGCTATCTCAGCTGCTCGCCCCAGAGGGGGTGGGGCCGGACAGGAACAAGATGGCTGCCTGCCTCCAAGCAGGCAACAGGAACCCCGTGCCGGCTGGGCAGGACAGTCTTGGATACAGAATAGGTGGTAGCAATCCCCGCAGATCTTCCCTGAAGGGCTTGGTGTGGATCTCCTCGGGCCCGGGTGCTGTGATGTGCTATTTGTTAGTGAGGCCACGCGGCAGCGGCGGCAATGGTGGTGGCAGGGGGAGGGGCTGCGGCAGCGGCGGTGGGACTGTTTGCACTGCAGTAAGTAAGTAACTGTCCAGTTGTTGTGATGTCCCAGCAGTAGCAACGGCTGAGCTCTGTCTGAAGAGCAGGCTGCGATGCTGGGGTCCCCAGTCCCCCAGGGCGACAGTCAGAGACCCACTGCAGATCTCCCTTGCACAGGGCTTCAGACGCCGGGTTGCCCCGTTGCCTTCTTGCCTCCCCCCCCTTCTTTTCTTTTTGTATTTTTTATTTCAGGTCTTTCCAGTGATGACTACAAAATGACCTGGTACAAAACACTTTTAGAGTGAACAGACCACATAGATGTAAAATGATTTGCTCCTACTTATTTCTAATTATGAACAGGCAAAATTGTCAAAAACCCTTATGAATTACTAAACAGTATTCTCAGTTATAAGATGTGGACAATTAAGTAAGAGTGATCAGGTCTCACTCTATGCATCACAGAGTGTGCCTAGTATTTTACCTGTCCCTTAGGTAAAGTATCAAACTTAGCAAGGTGACTTGATCAGGTGGGAATGGCCAGTTCCCGTGCCCCATTACGTCCTGCAAAGTATTCAGCATTTAAAGCTGTCTTGTAAGAGGTGTGCTAATTAGGCATAGCTAAAAAAAGCAAGCAGTAGTGTTTCTAGCACTACATTTTTTTTTTTTGAGTTGGAGTCTCACTCTACTGCCCAGACTGGAGTGCAGTGGCCGCTCCTGGCCATCGCAGCCTCGACCTGCTGGGCTCCGACTATCCCTCCACCTCAGTCTTCCAAGTAGCTGGAATTACAGGCATGCGCTACCACACCCGGCTAATTTTTTTGATTTATTGTAGAGATGAGGTCTCGCTGCCCAGGTGGGTCTCGAACCCATGGGCTCAGGCAATCCACTCACCTCAGCCTCCCAAAGGCACGGGATTACAGGCTGAGCCACTGAGCCCAGCTTAGCACTACATTTTAAAGTAGGGACTTACCATACATTATACACCTCTAAGAGACTCCCCAGCAGTTATACAGAGACAAGCAGTCGATTAAAATCTTAGGCAAGGCCTAAACCTTTAGACACAGACTTACTTTCAACTAATCTGGCTTCCAGCATTTGAAAACAAGAACTGTCTATTCATTCCCTTAGTTGCCAGAGAAAGATTACAAAATTATTTTCTCCAAGATTAGCATCAACTTGCATTGAGTTAACAAAAGGCTAAGTAGCATATAAGAGATATTTCTATGTTTCTTTACAGGTGGATTACAATGAACTCCTTCAGAATCCATGAAGGTGAATGCAGGCTAAGGAAGGGAGAGGGTGTGGTCCCAGGAAATAATTCAAGATAACCGCTAGTACTTCATATACACAGTAGGCAACTTTCCCACATACTTGACAGCAAAAAAACAGGAATTTTAACAGTGTCAATGTGTTGGGAGAGACACCACACAAATAAGGGGAGACAGCAACATTTAGGAAACCATAAAATGACGTAAGGAAACATGCACTAATCAAGTTTTAAAAATATGACGTCTCATTAAAGAAAGCATAATAGCCCCACCAGCTTTTTAGCAGACAAAATGACAGACACACACAAATAAGAGAATGAGGGGTATGGGAAACATCTGCTTCATCCACCTCTAGTCTTCAGCATAGAGTTTAACATCTGCACAAAGAAAGTGTGTTCCCTAGAATGTAAATGACCCATGTTTTACTCCCAATGATTAATCCTATCCCCTCGTTTACTTACTTATGGAATGCTGAACAAGAAACACAGGCCTCCTCGAGGGTTCCTCTCTAATCGATGGTGACCCCACAACTCAAGTCCCTGTTCGGGCACCACTTGCAGAGGTCCAGCCTCGGTAGAGCAGGGCCTGAGGTCGGGGGAGGGAATGAGAAAAGAAAGACAAAGAACAGCAGGATGGGGAGGTCTCTCGCCTCAATAAGTGAGTGCAAGTTTATTCATACAGTATATTTTCTTATATAGAGCAAAACCACATAAACAAGAAATATTTTAATGCTCGCATCAGCTGGAAAAATGTTAATGTTCAGGATTTTCCCTGGCAAGCTTACTACAGCGCTGACATCTTTGTTTTTGGAGAGTCTAAGTAAAACTATTAACATCTGTGTTCTTTGAAGTTCTGAGTACAGTTATTAACAAAGCAGGCTACATCCAGCCAATGCAGATTAGAGGTCACACCACCTGAATTCTACTAAATCAAAATTCCCGGGGCAAACATCGAGGGAAGGTGATACTGGTCAAGCTCTTGTTGCAGCCAGGCCAGGAACACAAGGACCTTGTCAAGCTTGTGTTTTTTTAAGACATAAGGACCTTGTCAACTTATGTCTTTTGTCTCCTTCATTTGGAGTTGCTTTAGTTGCTTTAGTTATTTTTATGTTTAGTGATAGTACTTTGCTTTAAAGAGAACTATCATATCCAACTGCAAAGCCAGTGGCTGACAAATCTCAGTAAGTGACCAGGCCACTTGATGATAAAAATTCGTCACCAATACACTGACCCACCCAATACATACTGGCATTTATGTATGTGATCAATTGCTATTAACTCTGGCTTGTTTGATGGGATTTCAAAATACCTCATATTCACCTACTCTCTGAAAAGATGGATTATTTGAATAATGTGTCTGATGTATTCCATGATCTTCCCATCAGCAACCCCACTGTAGATATGGTTTTGACAAATGTTCATGTCTGCACTTAGTCTATCTATACTTCTCTCTGTTTATCTACCCATCCACAATATATGTCCCTCAGTAGAACATCCTCTGTGAACTTTGGTTTATCAGGTTGGAATATTTTTTAGGCTATTTCTCCTCTCCTATTGTTTCATTTGTCTGCAATATGAGAAAATGATAGTGTAAAATGCAGAACACAGAAGAATCCAGCTATTGAGATAATTCACTAAATGGATCACATATTTTACATGCAGGTGTAGTCTGTGATCAATTAAATAAAAGGGTGAAAACTCTACATGGAGCAATACACTGATGGTTAGCACACTCAGTAGCTGCATAACCGATTAACCATCAGCCATGCATGGACCATGCAGCCATGCAGGTGACTGTGGGGGCTGGTAAGCTCATCTTATCTTGTTCCTGAGACCATCTGTACTCTGATTCTCCATCCCACCCATCAGGAGCCAAGGAGGTTTTCTCAGGAGAATTACACTGGTACAACTTACTTATTTTGTAAATCCCAGTCAATGATATTTAGCCAAAAGCAATAAAGTCATAAGACTAGTCCTTTTATATGTATCATCAATTTGACTATTATCTTAGCTCTTTCTAATAAAAAGACACCAACTATAATTTTGACTTGGATTACTATTTTGATAATATTGAGTATATTAATTTTTTCATTTCAGCAGTTTGCTCATTGCAAATTAATTACAAATGATTTAGGATTATTTAATTTATATTTGAATGCAAAAGTATTCCTTTTAGATATGCATTATAAGTAAAAGTTATGCTTTTTGCTTGCTCTTGGACTTGTAAAATGGAGCTCTTATTAAATATATCTTTATAACTAATTCACTACAAAAAAGTAGTTGAGATAGGAATGGAAGTGTTAGCATTCTTACAGAGCTTTGGTCAGAACTTTAAAATTTCTGCATACTTTTCCAAGTCTCTGGTGTCTGGACCTATCCAAATGAGATGAATGGACCTGACCTGAGCAGGTGAACAGGCCAGATGAGTACAGGACACCCAGTGGCATCACTGGCTCCATGAGTGATTGTCTTATTTGGAGTGGCAGTGAACCCAAACAGTTTACTTCCTACTTACTAAGCAGAGATCATAACTGATTCATATTTCAATAATCAAATCAAAAGAATTTAAATGTTCTTTGAATGATAAGAAGAAAGAATTGCATGTTCACTTTTTGAGTCAGACCTGAATAAATTCTGCTCCAGGCAACATACTGTTTATATTGTCAGGAAGATATTTAAGATGCATTTGCTTTTTTTTTTTTTTTCAATTCAAAATAGTCATGAACCTCTGTGTCCATTATCTCAAAACATTTAAAAATAAGAATAAAAGTGAAGCTTTCAATGCAATTTACAAAACTATGTGCAGACTCAGTGGCTTGTGCAAGGAGCCATAAAGATGGTCTTGCATTTTTAAACATATAATCGACTGAGGAAAAATCGCGGCTATTTTCAGATGAAAAACTTCTCAATAATAGATCGTTTGGCAACTATTCTTTAAAAGATGCATTTCAATGGAACCATCAGTTCCTTTTACTAAGTGTCCCCAGAGATGAATTTGTTCAAATGACATGGAACATCAGGAACGCTTATGGCCTGCCACTGACCTTGCTAATCAGTGCGGATTCTGACACTTTTCGGATTATGCTAGCCCGGCCCGTTACCTCCGATGACCACAGAGTTCCTTGTGTCTGCATTAACTAAGGGCTCACCCTCATTGGTTGGTCCAGAACGTCCTACAGGAGGAAAATCGAGAAAGGAGCGAGTGGAAAGGAGGTCACATGCACTGAAAGAAAAAGACAGCCGCAACA
>NW_007240720.1:0-1020 GCF_000164805.1 Carlito syrichta
TAGGCAGCTAAATAATTAAGACAGCCTGTTATCTAGGTAGCTAGCTAGATAGCAATCTGTTTAAGTCAGCTGTCTAGCTAGGTAGCTAGCTTGTTAGCTAAATATTTAAGTCAGTAGGCTAGGTAGGTAGCTAGCTAGTTAATTCAGATAGTTAAATCAGCTGACTAGCCAGATGGCTAGCTAGGTAGCGAGCTAATTATGTCTGTTGGCTAACCAGCTGACAAGCTGATTAATTCAGCTAGATAAGAGAACTAGCTAGACAACTGGCAAGGTATGTAGCTAACTAGTTAAGTCAGTTAGATAGCTACATGGCTTGCTAGTGATGTCAGCGAGTTCAGTCAGCTGGCTAGCCAAATGACTAACTGGTTGTCATCTAGTTTAGTCAGCTGTCTAGCCAGCTGGCTAGGTAGGTAGCTAGCTAGATAAGTCAGCTTGCTAGCCAGCAGGCTAGCTTTTCAAGTCAGCTAGTTATGTAAGTTGGATAGCCAGCTGGCTAGATAGGCAACTAGCTAGTTAAGTATGCTGGCTAGGTAGCTAGCTAGATAGGTAGCCAGTCAGTTAAGTCAAATGGCTAGCCAGGTGACTAACTGGATAAGACAGCTAGTTAAGTCAGCTGGCAACCAGCTGACTGGCTAGTTAATTCAGTTCATTAAGTCAGTTGGCTGTCCAGTTGGTTAGCTAGTTAAAAAGCTAGTTAAGTCAGATGGATAGCCATCTGGCTAGCCTATTATTTCCCCAAGTTAATTCATCTGACTAGCTAGGAAGCTAGCTATATATGTCAGCTAGTTATGTCAGTTAGTTAGGTTAAGTCAGCTAGTTAAGTAAGCTGGTTAACTAGATAGCCAGCTAGGTAGCTACTAGTTAAGCCAACTGGTTAGCTTGGTAGCTAGCTGGTTAAGTCAGCTAGTTAAGTCATCTTGCTAGCTAGTTAAGTCAGCAAGTTAGGTCAGTTGGCTATCTAACTGCTTGGCTAGGTAGCTAGCAAGTTAAATCAGTTGGCTAGCCAATTAGCTAGCTTGA